>NW_027287221.1:0-98218 GCF_022747635.1 Hetaerina americana | reverse complement strand
TTCACATTTTTCCATGAAAAGTGCCAATACCCCCCCTTTGGGTTCTAGGTGAAAATCTCACTCGACACAAATCAAACAAAAATGTATCCAAGGTGTGTATTGTTGTTCATTTTCATCCAATAAACAAAATAAAACCCAGAATGAATCCTGAAAGACAAGAAATGAGCATAAAAGATGCTTCAGCCCAAGTGTTAATGTTACTAAAAGAGCCGAAATTTCTAAAAATATTGCGAAAAACAACAATCTTCTGTTTTAGAGTGAATGTTTGAGGTGTTTAGAAGGCATTTATTTCATTTTTAGAAAATTTAATTTTTCACATTTTTCCATGAAAAGTGCCAATACCCCCCCCTTTGGGTTCTAGGTGAAAATCTCACTTGACATAAATCAAACAAAAATGTTTCCATGGTGTGTATTGTTGTTTATTTTCATCAAATAAACAAAATAAAACCCAGAATTAATCCTGAAAGACAAGAAATTAGCATAAATGATGCTTCAGAGAAAGTGTTAATGTTACTAAAAGAGCCCAAATTTCTAAAAATATTGCGAAAAACAACAATCTTCTGTTTTAGAGTGAATGTTTAAGGTGTTTAGAAGGCATTTATTTCATTTTTAGAAAATTTAATTTTTCACATTTTTCCATGAAAAGTGCCAATACCCCCCCCTTTGAGTTCTAGGTGAAAATCTCACTCGAAACAAATCAAACAAAAATGTATCCAAGGTGTGTATTGTTTTTTATTTTCATCAAATAAACAAAATAAAACCCAGAATTAATCCTGAAAGACAAGAAATTAGCATAAATGATGCTTCAGAGAAAGTGTTAATGTTACTAAAAGAGCCCAAATTTCTAAAAATATTGCGAAAAACAACAATCTTCTGTTTTAGAGTGAATGTTTAAGGTGTTTAGAAGGCTTTATTTCATTTTTAGAAAATTTAATTTTTCACATTTTTCCATGAAAAGTGCCAATACCCCCCCCTTTGGGTTCTAGGTGAAAATATCACTCGACACAAATCAAACAAAAATGTTTCCATGGTGTGTATTGTTGTTCATTTTCATCAAATAAACAAAATAAAACCCAGAATTAATCCTGAAAGACAATAAATGATCATAAAAGATGCTTCAGCCCAGGTGTTAATGTTACTAAAAGAGCCCAAATTTCTAAAAATATTGCGAAAAACAACAATCTTCTGTTTTAGAATGAATGTTTGAGGTGTTTAGAACATTTATTTCATTTTTAGAAAATTTAATTTTTTACATTTTTCCATGAAAAGTGCCAATACCCCCCCCTTTGGGTTCTAGGTGAAAATCTCACTCGACACAAATCAAACAAAAATGTATCCAAGGTGTGTATTGTTGTTCATTTTCATCCAATAAACAAAATAAAACCCAGAATGAATCCTGAAAGACAAGAAATGAGCATAAAAGATGCTTCAGCCCAAGTGTTAATGTTACTAAAAGAGCCGAAATTTCTAAAAATATTGCGAAAAACAACAATCTTCTGTTTTAGAGTGAATGTTTGAGGTGTTTAGAAGGCATTTATTTCATTTTTAGAAAATTTAATTTTTCACATTTTTCCATGAAAAGTGCCAATACCCCCCCCTTTGGGTTCTAGGTGAAAATCTCTGACATAAATCAAACAAAAAATGTTTCCATGGTGTGTATTGTTGTTTATTTTCATCAAATAAACAAAAGAAAACCCAGAATTAATCCTGAAAGACAAGAAATTAGCATAAATGATGCTTCAGAGAAAGTGTTAATGTTACTAAAAGAGCCCAAATTTCTAAAAATATTGCGAAAAACAACAATCTTCTGTTTTAGAGTGAATGTTTAAGTGTTTAGAAGGCATTTATTTCATTTTTAGAAATTTAATTTTTCACATTTTTCCATGAAAAGTGCCAATACCCCCCCCTTTGAGTTCTAGGTGAAAATCTCACTCGAAACAAATCAAACAAAAATGTATCCAAGGTGTGTATTGTTGTTCATTTTCATCAAATAAACAAAATAAAACCCAGAATGAATCCTGAAAGACAATAAAAGATCATATAAGATGCTTCAGCCCAAGTGTTAATGTTACTAAAAGAGCCCAAATTTCTAAAAATATTGCGAAAAACAACAATCTTCTGTTTTAGAATGAATGTTTGAGGTGTTTAGAAGGCATTTATTTCATTTTTAGAAAATTTAATTTTTTACATTTTTCCATGAAAAGTGCCAATACCCCCCCTTTGGGTTCTAGGTGAAAATCTCACTCGACACAAATCAAACAAAAATGTATACAAGGTGTGTATTGTTGTTCATTTTCATCCAATAAACAAAATAAAACCCAGAATGAATCCTGAAAGACAATAAAAGATCATAAAAGATGCTTCAGCCCAGGTGTTAATGTTACTAAAAGAGCCCAAATTTCTAAAAACATTGCGAAAAACAACAATCTTCTGTTTTAAGGTGAATGTTTGAGGTGTTTAGAACGCATTTCATTCATTTTTAGAAAATCTAATTTTTCACATTTTCAATGAAAAGTGCCAATACCCCCCTTTGGGTTCTAGGTGAAAATCTCCTCGACACAAATCAAACAAAAATGTTTCCATGGTATGTATTGTTGTTCATTTTCATCAAATAAACAAATAAAACCCAGAATTAATCTTGAAAGACAAGAAATGAGCATAAAAGATGCTTCCGCCCAAGTGTTAATGTTACTAAAAGAGCCGAAATTTCTAAAAATATTGCGAAAAACAACAATCTTCTGTTTTAGAGTGAATGTTTGAGGTGTTTAGAAGGCATTTATTTCATTTTTAGAAAATTTAATTTTTCACATTTTTCCATGAAAAGTGCCAATACCCCCCCTTTGGGTTCTAGGTGAAGTTCTCAATCGACACAAATCAAACAAAAATGTTTCCATGGTGTGTATTGTTGTTTATTTTCATCAAATAAACAAAATAAAACCCAGAATTAATCCTGAAAGACAAGAAATTAGCATAAATGATGCTTCAGAGAAAGTGTTAATGTTACTAAAAGAGCCCAAATTTCTAAAAATATTGCAAAAAACCACAATCTTCTGTTTTAGAGTGAATGTTTGAGGTGTTTAGAAGGCATTTATTTCATTTTTAGAAAATTTAATTTTTCACATTTTTCCATGAAAAGTGCCAATACCCCCCCCTTTGGGTTCTAGGTGAAAACCTCACTCGACACAAATCAATCTAAAATGTTTCCATGGTTTGTATTGTTGTTTATTTTCATCAAATAAACACAATAAAACCCAGAATTAATCCTGAAAGACAAGAAATTAGCATAAATGATGCTTCTGAGAAAGTGTTAGTGTTACTAAAAGAGCCCAAATTTCTAAAAATATTGCGAAAAACAACAATCTTCTGTTTTAGAGTGAATGTTTGAGGTGTTTAGAAGGCATTTATTCATTTTTAGAAAATTTAATTTTTCACATTTTTCAATGAAAAGTGCCAATACCCCCCCTTTGGGTTCTAGGTGAAAATAACACTCGACACAAATCAAACAAAAATGTTTCCATGGTGTGTATTGTTGTTCATTTTCATCAAATAAACAAAATAAAATCAAGAATTAATCTTGAAGGACAAGATATGAGCATAAAAGTTGCTTCAGAGAAAGTGTTAATGTTACTAAAAGAGCCCAAATTTCTAAAAATATTGCGAAAAACAACAATCTTTTGTTTTAGAGTGTATGTTTGAGGTGTTTAGAAGGCATTTATTTCATTTTAGAAAATTTAATTTTTCACATTTTTCCATGAAAAGTGCCAATACCCCCCTTTTGGGTTCTAGGTGAAATTCTCACTCGACACAAATCAAACAAAAATGTATCCAAGGTGTGTATTGTTGTTCATTTTTATCAAATAAACAAAATAAAACCCAGAATGTATCCTGAAAGACAATAAATGATCATAAAAGATGCTTCAGCCCAGGTCTTTATGTTACTAAAAGAGCCGAAATTTCTAAAAATATTGTGAAAAACAACAATCTTCTGTTTTAGAGTGAATGTTTGAGGTGTTTAGAAGGCATTTATTTCATTTTTAGAAAATTTAATTTTTCACATTTTTCCATGAAAAGTGCCAATACCCCCCCCTTTGGGTTCTAGGTGAAAATCTCACTTGACATAAATCAAACAAAAATGTTTCCATGGTGTGTATTGTTGTTTATTTTCATCAAATTAAACAAAATAAAACCCAGAATTAATCCTGAAAGACAAGAAATTAGCATAAATGATGCTTCAGAGAAAGTGTTAATGTTACTAAAAGAGCCCAAATTTCTAAAAATATTGCGAAAAACAACAATCTTCTGTTTTAGAGTGAATGTTTAAGGTGTTTAGAAGGCATTTATTTCATTTTTAGAAAATTTAATTTTTCACATTTTTCCATGAAAAGTGCCAATACCCCCCCTTTGAGTTCTAGGTGAAAATCTCACTCGAAACAAATCAAACAAAAATGTATCCAAGGTGTGTATTGTTGTTCATTTTCATCAAATAAACAAAATAAAACCCAGAATGAATCCTGAAAGACAATAAAAGATCATATAAGATGCTTCAGCCCAAGTGTTAATGTTACTAAAAGAGCCCAAATTTCTAAAAATATTGCGAAAAACAACAATCTTCTGTTTTAGAATGAATGTTTGAGGTGTTTAGAAGGCATTTATTTCATTTTTAGAAAATTTAATTTTTTACATTTTTCCATGAAAAGTGCCAATTCCCCCCCCTTTGGGTTCTAGGTGAAAATCTCACTCGACACAAATCAAACAAAAATGTATACAAGGTGTGTATTGTTGTTCATTTTCATCCAATAAACAAAATAAAACCCAGAATGAATCCTGAAAGACAATAAAAGATCATAAAAGATGCTTCAGCCCAGGTGTTAATGTTACTAAAAGAGCCAAAATTTCTAAAAACATTGCGAAAAACAACAATCTTCTGTTTTAAGGTGAATGTTTGAGGTGTTTAGAACGCATTTCATTCATTTTTAGAAAATCTAATTTTTCACATTTTCCAATGAAAAGTGCCAATACCCCCCCTTTGGGTTCTAGGTGAAAATCTCCTCGACACAAATCAAACAAAAATGTTTCCATGGTATGTATTGTTGTTCATTTTCATCAAATAAACAAATAAAACCCAGAAATAATCTTGAAAGACAAGAAATGAGCATAAAAGATGCTTCCGCCCAAGTGTTAATGTTACTAAAAGAGCCGAAATTTCTAAAAATATTGCGAAAAACAACAATCTTCTGTTTTAGAGTGAATGTTTGAGGTGTTTAGAAGGCATTTATTTCATTTTTAGAAAATTTAATTTTTCACATTTTTCCATGAAAAGTGCCAATACCCCCCCTTTGGGTTCTAGGTGAAGTTCTCAATCGACACAAATCAAACAAAAATGTTTCCATGGTGTGTATTGTTGTTTATTTTCATCAAATAAACAAAATAAAACCCAGAATTAATCCTGAAAGACAAGAAATTAGCATAAATGATGCTTCAGAGAAAGTGTTAATGTTACTAAAAGAGCCCAAATTTCTAAAAATATTGCAAAAAACCACAATCTTCTGTTTTAGAGTGAATGTTTGAGGTGTTTAGAAGGCATTTATTTCATTTTTAGAAAATTTAATTTTTCACATTTTTCAATGAAAAGTGCCAATACCCCCCCTTTGGGTTCTAGGTGAAAATAACACTCGACACAAATCAATCTAAAATGTTTCCATGGTTTGTATTGTTGTTTATTTTCATCAAATAAACACAATAAAACCCAGAATTAATCCTGAAAGACAAGAAATTAGCATAAATGATGCTTCTGAGAAAGTGTTAATGTTACTAAAAGAGCCCAAATTTCTAAAAATATTGCGAAAAACAACAATCTTCTGTTTTAGAGTGAATGTTTGAGGTGTTTAGAAGGCATTTATTTCATTTTTAGAAAATTTAATTTTTCACATTTTTCAATGAAAAGTGCCAATACCCCCCCTTTGGGTTCTAGGTGAAAATAACACTCGACACAAATCAAACAAAAATGTTTCCATGGTGTGTATTGTTGTTCATTTTCATCAAATAAACAAAATAAAATCAAGAATTAATCTTGAAGGACAAGATATGAGCATAAAAGTTGCTTCAGAGAAAGTGTTAATGTTACTAAAAGAGCCCAAATTTCTAAAAATATTGCGAAAAACAACAATCTTTTGTTTTAGAGTGTATGTTTGAGGTGTTTAGAAGGCATTTATTTCATTTTTAGAAAATTTAATTTTTCACATTTTTCCATGAAAAGTGCCAATACCCCCCTTTTGGGTTCTAGGTGAAATTCTCACTCGACACAAATCAAACAAAAATGTATCCAAGGTGTGTATTGTTGTTCATTTTTATCAAATAAACAAAATAAAACCCAGAATGTATCCTGAAAGACAATAAATGATCATAAAAGATGCTTCAGCCCAGGTCTTAATGTTACTAAAAGAGCCCAAATTTCTAAAAATATTGTGAAAAACAACAATCTTCTGTTTTAGAGTGAATGTTTGAGGTGTTTAGAAGGCATTTATTTCATTTTTAGAAAATTTAATTTTTCACATTTTTCCATGAAAAGTGCCAATACCCCCCCCCTTTGGGTTCTAGGTAAAAATCTCACTCAACACAAATCAAACAAAAATGTTTCCATGGTGTGTATTGTTGTTCATTTTCATCAAATAAACAAAATAAAACACAGAATTAATCTTGAAGGACAAGAAATGAGCATAAAAGTTGCTTCAGAGAAAGTGTTAATGTTACTAAAAGAGCCCAAATTTCTAAAAATATTGCGAAAAACAACAATCTTCTGTTTTAGAGTGAATGTTTGAGGTGTTTAGAAGGCATTTATTTCATTTTTAGAAAATTTAATTTTTTACATTTTTCCATGAAAAGTGCCAATACCCCCCCCTTTGGGTTCTAGGTGAAAATCTCACTCGACACAAATCAAACAAAAATGTTTCCATGGTGTGTATTGTTGTTCATTTTCATCAAATAAACAAAATAAAACCCAGAATTAATCTTGAAGGACAAGAAATGAGCATAAAAGTTGCTTCAGCGAAAGTGTTAATGTTACTAAAAGAGCCCAAATTTCTAAAAATATTGCGAAAAACAACAATCTTCTGTTTTAGAGTGAATGTTTGAGGTGTTTAGAAGGCATTTATTTCATTTTTAGAAAATTTAATTTTTCACATTTTTCCATGAAAAGTGCCAATACCCCCCCTTTGGGTTCTAGGTGAAAATCTCACTCGACACAAATCAATCAAAAATGTTTCCATGGTGTGTATTGTTGTTCATTTTCATCAAATAAACAAATAAAACCCAGAATTAATCCTGAAAGACAAGAAATGATCATAAAAGATGATTCAGCGCAAGTGTAAATGTTACTAAAAGAGCCCAAATTTCTAAAAATATTGCGAAAAACAACAATCTTCTGTTTTAGAGTGAATGTTTGAGGTGTTTAGAAGGCATTTATTTCATTTTTAGAAAATTTAATTTTTCACATTTTTCCATGAAAAGTGCCAATACCCCCCCTTTGGGTTCTAGGTGAAAATACCATTCGACACAAATCAAACAAAAATGTATCCAAGGTGTGTATTGTTGTTCATTTTCATCAAATAAACAAAATAAAACTCAGAATGTATCCTGAAAGACAATAAATGATCATAAAAGATGCTTCAGCCCAGGTGTTAATGTTACTAAAAGAGCCCAAATTTCTAAAAATATTGCGAAAAACAACAATCTTCTGTTTTAGAGTGAATGTTTGAGGTGTTTTGAAGGCATTTATTTCATTTTTAGAAAATTTAATTTTTCACATTTTTCAATGAAAAGTGCCAATACCCCCCCTTTGGGTTCTAGGTGAAAATAACACTCGACACAAATCAAACAAAAATGTTTCCATGGTGTGTATTGTTGTTCATTTTCATCAAATAAACAAAATAAAATCAAGAATTAACCTTGAAGGACAAGATATGAGCATAAAAGTTGCTTCAGAGAAAGTGTTAATGTTACTAAAAGAGCCCAAATTTCTAAAAATATTGCGAAAAACAACAATCTTTGTTTTAGAGTGTATGTTTTAGGTGTTTAGAAGGCATTTATTTCATTTTTTGAAAATTTAATTTTTCACATTTTTCCATGAAAAGTGCCAATACACCCCCCTTTGGGTTCTAGGTGAAAATCTCACTTGACATAAATCAAACAAAAATGTTTCCATGGTGTGTATTGCTGTTCATTTTCATCAAATAAACAAAATAAAACCCAGAATTAATCCTGAAAGAAATGAAATGAGCATAAAAGATGCCTCAGCGCAAGTGTTAATTTTACTAAAAGAGCCCAAATTTCTAAAAATATTGCGAAAAAAAAACAATCTTCTGTTTTAGAGTGAATGTTTGAGGTGTTTAGAAGGCATTTATTTCATTTTTAGAAAATTTAATTTTTCACATTTTTCCAAGAAAAGTGCCAATAACCCCCTTTGGGTTCTAGGTAAAAATCTCAATCGACACAAATCAAACAAAAATGTTTCCATGGTGTGTATTGTTGTTCATTTTCATCAAATAAACAAAATAAAACACAGAATTAATCTTGAAGGACAAGAAATGAGCATAAAAGTTGCTTCAGAGAAAGTGTTAATGTTACTAAAAGAGCCCAAATTTCTAAAAATATTGCGAAAAACAACAATCTTCTGTTTTAGGGTGAATGTTTGAGGTGTTTAGAAGGCATTTATTTCATTTTTAGAAAATTTAATTTTTCACATTTTTCCATGAAAAGTGCCAATACCCCCCCCCTTTGGGTTCTAGGTGAAAATCTCACTCGACACAAATTAAACAAAAATGTTTCCATGGTGTGTATTGTTGTTCATTTTCATCAAATAAACAAAATAAAACCCAGAATTAATCTTGAAGGACAAGAAATGAGCATAAAAGTTGCTTCAGCGAAAGTGTTAATGTTACTAAAAGAGCCCAAATTTCTAAAAATATTGCGAAAAACAACAATCTTCTGTTTTAGAGTGAATGTTTGAGGTGTTTAGAAGGCATTTATTTCATTTTTAGAAAATTTAATTTTTCACATTTTTCCATGAAAAGGGCCAATACCCCCCCCTTTGGGTTCTAGGTGAAAATCTCACTCGACACAAATCAAACAAAAATGTATCCAAGGTGTGTATTGTTGTTCATTTTCATCAAATAAACAAAATAAAACCCAGAATGTATCCTGAAAGACAATAAATGATCATAAAAGATGCTTCAGCCCAGGTGTTAATGTTACTAAAAGAGCCCAAATTTCTAAAAATATTGCGAAAAACAACAATCTTCTGTTTTAGAGTGAATGTTTGAGGTGTTTAGAAGGCATTTATTTCATTTTTAGAAAATTTAATTTTTCTCATTTTTCCATGAAAAGTGCCAATACCCCCCCCTTTGGGTTCTAGGTGAAAATCTCACTCGACACAAATCAATCTAAAATGTTTCCATGGTGTGTATTGTTGTTTATTTTCATCAAATAAACAAAATAAAACCCAGAATTAATCCTGAAAGACAAGAAATTAGCATAAATGATGCTTCAGAGAAAGTGTTAATGTTACTAAAAGAGCCCAAATTTCTAAAAATATTGCGAAAAACAACAATCTTTTGTTTTAGAGTTAATGTTTGAGGGGTTTAGAAGGCATTTATTTCATTTTTAGAAAATTTAATTTTTCACATTTTTTCATGAAAAGTGCCAATACCCCCCCCTTTGGGTTCTAGGTGAAAATCTCACTTGACATAAATCAAACAAAAATGTTTCCATGGTGTGTATTGTTGTTCATTTTCATCAAATAAACAAAATAAAACCCAGAATTAATCCTGAAAGAAATGAAATGAGCATAAAAGATGCCTCAGCGCAAGTGTTAATTTTACTAAAAGAGCCCAAATTTCTAAAAATATTGCGAAAAAAAAACAATCTTCTGTTTTAGAGTGAATGTTTGAGGTGTTTAGAAGGCATTTATTTCATTTTTAGAAAATTTAATTTTTCACATTTTTCCATGAAAAGTGCCAATAACCCCCTTTGGGTTCTAGGTGAAAATATCACTCGACACAAATCAAACAAAAATGTTTCCATGGTGTGTATTGTTGTTCATTTTCATCAAATAAACAAAATAAAACCCAGAATTAATCCTGAAAGACAATAAATGATCATAAAAGATGCTTCAGCCCAGGTGTTAATGTTACTAAAAGAGCCCAAATTTCTAAAAATATTGCGAAAAACAACAATCTTCTGTTTTAGAATGAATGTTTGAGGTGTTTAGAAGGCATTTATTTCATTTTTAGAAAATTTAATTTTTTACATTTTTCCATGAAAAGTGCCAATACCCCCCCCTTTGGGTTCTAGGTGAAAATCTCACTCGACACAAATCAAACAAAAATGTATCCAAGGTGTGTATTGTTGTTCATTTTCATCCAATAAACAAAATAAAACCCAGAATGAATCCTGAAAGACAATAAAAGATCATAAAAGATGCTTCAGCCCAGGTGTTAATGTTACTTAAAGAGCCCAAATTTCTAAAAATATTGCGAAAAACAACAATCTTCTGTTTTAGAGTGAATGTTTGAGGTGTTTAGAACGCATTTCATTCATTTTTAGAAAATTTAATTTTTCACATTTTTCCATGAAAAGTGCCAATACCCCCCCTTTGGGTTCTAGGTGAAAATCTCCGCGACACAAATCAAACAAAAATGTTTCCATGGTATGTATTGTTGTTCATTTTCATCAAATAAACAAAATAAAACCCAGAATTAATCTTGAAAGACAAGAAATGAGCATAAAAGATGCTTCAGCCCAAGTGTAAATGTTACTAAAAGAGCCGAAATTTCTAAAAATATTGCGAAAAACAACAATCTTCTGTTTTAGAGTGAATGTTTGAGGTGTTAAGAAGGCATTTATTTCATTTTTAGAAAATTTAATTTTTCACATTTTTCCATGAAAAGTGCCAATACCCCCCCCTTTGGGTTCTAGGTGAAAATCTCACTTGACATAAATCAAACAAAAATGTTTCCATGGTGTGTATTGTTGTTTATTTTCATCAAATAAACAAAATAAAACCAAGAATTAATCCTGAAAGACAAGAAATTAGCATAAATGATGCTTCAGAGAAAGTGTTAATGTTACTAAAAGAGCCCAAATTTTTAAAAATATTGCGAAAAACAACAATCTTCTGTTTTAGAGTGAATGTTTGAGGTGTTTAGAAGGCATTTATTTCATTTTTAGAAAATTTAATTTTTCACATTTCTCCATTAAAAGTGCCAATACCCCCCCCTTTGGGTTCTAGGTGAAAATATCACTCGACACAAATCAAACAAAAATGTTTCCATGGTGTATATTGTTGTTCATTTTCATCAAATAAACAAAATAAAACCCAGAATTAATCCTGAAAGACAATAAATGATCATAAAAGATGCTTCAGCCCAGGTGTTAATGTTACTAAAAGAGCCCAAATTTCTAAAAATATTGCGAAAAACAACAATCTTCTGTTTTAGAATGAATGTTTGAGGTGTTTAGAAGGCATTTATTTCATTTTTAGAAAATTTAATTTTTTACATTTTTCCATGAAAAGTGCCAATACCCCCCCCTTTGGGTTCTAGGTGAAAATCTCACTCGACACAAATCAAACAAAAATGTATCCAAGGTGTGTATTGTTGTTCATTTTCATCCAATAAACAAAATAAAACCCAGAATGAATCCTGAAAGACAATAAAAGATCATAAAAGATGCTTCAGCCCAGGTGTTAATGTTACTTAAAGAGCCCAAATTTCTAAAAATATTGCGAAAAACAACAATCTTCTGTTTTAGAGTGAATGTTTGAGGTGTTTAGAACGCATTTCATTCATTTTTAGAAAATTTAATTTTTCACATTTTTCCATGAAAAGTGCCAATACCCCCCCTTTGGGTTCTAGGTGAAAATCTCCGCGACACAAATCAAACAAAAATGTTTCCATGGTATGTATTGTTGTTCATTTTCATCAAATAAACAAAATAAAACCCAGAATTAATCTTGAAAGACAAGAAATGAGCATAAAAGATGCTTCAGCCCAAGTGTAAATGTTACTAAAAGAGCCGAAATTTCTAAAAATATTGCGAAAAACAACAATCTTCTGTTTTAGAGTGAATGTTTGAGGTGTTAAGAAGGCATTTATTTCATTTTTAGAAAATTTAATTTTTCACATTTTTCCATGAAAAGTGCCAATACCCCCCCCTTTGGGTTCTAGGTGAAAATCTCACTTGACATAAATCAAACAAAAATGTTTCCATGGTGTGTATTGTTGTTTATTTTCATCAAATAAACAAAATAAAACCAAGAATTAATCCTGAAAGACAAGAAATTAGCATAAATGATGCTTCAGAGAAAGTGTTAATGTTACTAAAAGAGCCCAAATTTTTAAAAATATTGCGAAAAACAACAATCTTCTGTTTTAGAGTGAATGTTTGAGGTGTTTAGAACGCATTTCATTCATTTTTAGAAAATTTAATTTTTCACATTTTTCCATGAAAAGTGCCAATACCCCCCCTTTGGGTTCTAGGTGAAAATCTCCGCGACACAAATCAAACAAAAATGTTTCCATGGTATGTATTGTTGTTCATTTTCATCAAATAAACAAAATAAAACCCAGAATTAATCTTGAAAGACAAGAAATGAGCATAAAAGATGCTTCAGCCCAAGTGTAAATGTTACTAAAAGAGCCGAAATTTCTAAAAATATTGCGAAAAACAACAATCTTCTGTTTTAGAGTGAATGTTTGAGGTGTTTAGAAGGCATTTATTTCATTTTTAGAAAATTTAATTTTTCACATTTTTCCATGAAAAGTGCCAATACCCCCCCCTTTGGGTTCTAGGTGAAAATCTCACTTGACATAAATCAAACAAAAATGTTTCCATGGTGTGTATTGTTGTTTATTTTCATCAAATAAACAAAATAAAACCCAGAATTAATCCTGAAAGACAAGAAATTAGCATAAATGATGCTTCAGAGAAAGTGTTAATGTTACTAAAAGAGCCCAAATTTCTAAAAATATTGCGAAAAACAACAATCTTCTGTTTTAGAGTGAATGTTTGAGGTGTTTAGAAGGCATTTATTTCATTTTTAGAAAATTTAATTTTTCACATTTCTCCATGAAAAGTGCCAATACCCCCCCCTTTGGGTTCTAGGTGAAAATATCACTCGACACAAATCAAACAAAAATGTTTCCATGGTGTGTATTGTTGTTCATTTTCATCAAATAAACAAAATAAAACCCAGAATTAATCCTGAAAGACAATAAATGATCATAAAAGATGCTTCAGCCCAGGTGTTAATGTTACTAAAAGAGCCCAAATTTCTAAAAATATTGCGAAAAACAACAATCTTCTGTTTTAGAATGAATGTTTGAGGTGTTTAGAAGGCATTTATTTCATTTTTAGAAAATTTAATTTTTTACATTTTTCCATGAAAAGTGCCAATACCCCCCCTTTGGGTTCTAGGTGAAAATCTCACTCGACACAAATCAAACAAAAATGTATCCAAGGTGTGTATTGTTGTTCATTTTCATCCAATAAACAAAATAAAACCCAGAATGAATCCTGAAAGACAAGAAATGAGCATAAAAGATGCTTCAGCCCAAGTGTTAATGTTACTAAAAGAGCCGAAATTTCTAAAAATATTGCGAAAAACAACAATCTTCTGTTTTAGAGTGAATGTTTGAGGTGTTTAGAAGGCATTTATTTCATTTTTAGAAAATTTAATTTTTCACATTTTTCCATGAAAAGTGCCAATACCCCCCCCTTTGGGTTCTAGGTGAAAATCTCACTTGACATAAATCAAACAAAAATGTTTCCATGGTGTGTATTGTTGTTTATTTTCATCAAATAAACAAAATAAAACCCAGAATTAATCCTGAAAGACAAGAAATTAGCATAAATGATGCTTCAGAGAAAGTGTTAATGTTACTAAAAGAGCCCAAATTTCTAAAAATATTGCGAAAAACAACAATCTTCTGTTTTAGAGTGAATGTTTAAGGTGTTTAGAAGGCATTTATTTCATTTTTAGAAAATTTAATTTTTCACATTTTTCCATGAAAAGTGCCAATACCCCCCCCTTTGAGTTCTAGGTGAAAATCTCACTCGACACAAATCAAACAAAAATGTATCCAAGGTGTGTATTGTTGTTCATTTTCATCAAATAAACAAAATAAAACCCAGAATGAATCCTGAAAGACAATAAAAGATCATAAAAGATGCTTCAGCCCAAGTGTTAATGTTACTAAAAGAGCCCAAATTTCTAAAAATATTGCGAAAAACAACAATCTTCTGTTTTAGAATGAATGTTTGAGGTGTTTAGAAGGCATTTATTTCATTTTTAGAAAATTTAATTTTTAACATTTTTCCATGAAAAGTGCCAATACCCCCCCTTTGGGTTCTAGGTGAAAATCTCACTCGACACAATCAAACAAAAATGTATACAAGGTGTGTATTGTTGTTCATTTTCATCCAATAAACAAAATAAAACCCAGAATGAATCCTGAAAGACAATAAAAGATCATAAAAGATGCTTCAGCCCAGGTGTTAATGTTACTAAAAGAGCCCAAATTTCTAAAAACATTGCGAAAAACAACAATCTTCTGTTTTAGAGTGAATGTTTGAGGTGTTTAGAACGCATTTCATTCATTTTTAGAAAATCTAATTTTTCACATTTTCCAATGAAAAGTGCCAATACCCCCCCTTTGGGTTCTAGGTGAAAATCTCCTCGACACAAATCAAACAAAAATGTTTCCATGGTATGTATTGTTGTTCATTTTCATCAAATAAACAAATAAAACCCAGAATTAATCTTGAAAGACAAGAAATGAGCATAAAAGATGCTTCCGCCCAAGTGTTAATGTTACTAAAAGAGCCGAAATTTCTAAAAATATTGCGAAAAACAACAATCTTCTGTTTTAGAGTGAATGTTTGAGGTGTTTAGAAGGCATTTATTTCATTTTTAGAAAATTTAATTTTTCACATTTTTCCATGAAAAGTGCCAATACCCCCCCTTTGGGTTCTAGGTGAAGTTCTCAATCGACACAAATCAAACAAAAATGTTTCCATGGTGTGTATTGTTGTTTATTTTCATCAAATAAACAAAATAAAACCCAGAATTAATCCTGAAAGACAAGAAATTAGCATAAATGATGCTTCAGAGAAAGTGTTAATGTTACTAAAAGAGCCCAAATTTCTAAAAATATTGCAAAAAACCACAATCTTCTGTTTTAGAGTGAATGTTTGAGGTGTTTAGAAGGCATTTATTTCATTTTTAGAAAATTTAATTTTTCACATTTTTCCATGAAAAGTGCCAATACCCCCCCCTTTGGGTTCTAGGTGAAAATCTCACTTGACATAAATCAAACAAAAATGTTTCCATGGTGTGTATTGTTGTTCATTTTCATCAAATAAACAAAATAAAACCCAGAATTAATCCTGAAAGAAATGAAATGAGCATTAAAGATGCTTCAGCGCAAGTCTTAATTTTACTAAAAGAGCCCAAATTTCTAAAAATATTGCGAAAAACAACAATCTTCTGTTTTAGAGTGAATGTTTGAGGTGTTTAGAAGGCATTTATTTCATTTTTAGAAAATTTAATTTTTTAAATTATGAAAAGTGCCAATACCCCCCCCTTTGGGTTCTAGGTGAAAATATCACTCGACACAAATCAAACAAAAATGTTTCCATGGTGTGCATTGTTGTTCATTTTCATCAAATAAACAAAATAAAACCCAGAATTAATCTTGAAGGACAAGATATGAGCATAAAAGTTGCATCAGAGAAAGTGTTAATATTACTAAAAGAGCCCAAATTTCTAAAAATATTGCGAAAAACAACAATCTTTTGTTTTAGAGTGTATGTTTGAGGTGTTTAGAAGGCATTTATTTCATTTTTAGAAAATTTAATTTTTCACATTTTTCCATGAAAAGTGCCAATACCCCCCTTTTGGGTTCTAGGTGAAATTCTCACTCGACACATGTCAAACAAAAATGTATCCAAGGTGTGTATTGTTGTTCATTTTTATCAAATAAACAAAATAAAACCCAGAATGTATCCTGAAAGACAATAAATGATCATAAAAGATGCTTCAGCCCAGGTCTTAATGTTACTAAAAGAGCCCAAATTTCTAAAAATATTGTGAAAAACAACAATCTTCTGTTTTAGAGTGAATGTTTGAGGTGTTTAGAAGGCATTTATTTCATTTTTAGAAAATTTAATTTTTTACATTTTTCCATGAAAAGTGCCAATACCCCCCCCTTTGGGTTCTAGGTGAAAATACCATTCGACACAAATCAAACAAAAATGTATCCAAGGTGTGTATTGTTGTTCATTTTCATCAAATAAACAAAATAAAACCCAGAATGTATCCTGAAAGACAATAAATGATCATAAAAGATGCTTCAGCCCAGGTGTTAATGTTACTAAAAGAGCCCAAATTTCTAAAAATATTGCGAAAAACAACAATCTTCTGTTTTAGAGTGAATGTTTGAGGTGTTTAGAAGGCATTTATTTCATTTTTAGAAAATTTAATTTTTCTAATTTTTCCATGAAAAGTGCCAATACCCCCCCCTTTGGGTTCTAGGTGAAAATCTCACTCGACACAAATCAATCTAAAATGTTTCCATGGTGTGTATTGTTGTTTATTTTCATCAAATAAACAAAATAAAACCTAGAATTAATCCTGAAAGACAAGAAATTAGCATAAATGATGCTTCTGAGAAAGTGTTAATGTTACTAAAAGAGCCCAAATTTCTAAAAATATTGCGAAAAACAACAATCTTCTGTTTTAGAGTGAATGTTTGAGGTGTTTAGAAGGCATTTATTTCATTTTTAGAAAATTTAATTTTTCACATTTTTCAATGAAAAGTGCCAATACCCCCCCTTTGGGTTCTAGGTGAAAATAACACTCGACACAAATCAAACAAAAATGTTTCCATGGTGTGTATTGTTGTTCATTTTCATCAAATAAACAAAATAAAATCAAGAATTAATCTTGAAGGACAAGATATGAGCATAAAAGTTGCTTCAGAGAAAGTGTTAATGTTACTAAAAGAGCCCAAATTTCTAAAAATATTGCGAAAAACAACAATCTTTTGTTTTAGAGTGTATGTTTGAGGTGTTTAGAAGGCATTTATTTCATTTTTAGAAAATTTAATTTTTCACATTTTTCCATGAAAAGTGCCAATACCCCCCTTTTGGGTTCTAGGTGAAATTCTCACTCGACACAAATCAAACAAAAATGTATCCAAGGTGTGTATTGTTGTTCATTTTTATCAAATAAACAAAATAAAACCCAGAATGTATCCTGAAAGTTAAAAAATGATCATAAAAGATGCTTCAGCCCAGGTTTTATGTTACTAAAAGAGCCCAAATTTCTAAAAATATTGTGAAAAACAACAATCTTCTGTTTTAGAGTGAATGTTTAAGGTGTTTAGAAGGCATTTATTTCATTTTTAGAAAATTTAATTTTTCACATTTTTCCATGAAAAGTGCCAATACCCCCCCCTTTGGGTTCTAGGTAAAAATCTCACTCGACACAAATCAAACAAAAATGTTTCCATGGTGTGTATTGTTGTTCATTTTCATCAAATAAACAAAATAAAACACAGAATTAATCTTGAAGGACAAGAAATGAGCATAAAAGTTGCTTCAGAGAAAGTGTTAATGTTACTAAAAGAGCCCAAATTTCTAAAAATATTGCGAAAAACAACAATCTTATGTTTTAGAGTGAATGTTTGAGGTGTTTAGAAGGCATTTATTTCATTTTTAGAAAATTTAATTTTTTACATTTTTCCATGAAAAGTGCCAATACCCCCCCCCTTTGGGTTCTAGGTGAAAATCTCACTCGACACAAATCAAACAAAAATGTTTCCATGGTGTGTATTGTTGTTCATTTTCATCAAATAAACAAAATAAAACCCAGAATTAATCTTGAAGGACAAGAAATGAGCATAAAAGTTGCTTCAGCGAAAGTGTTAATGTTACTAAAAGAGCCCAAATTTCTAAAAATATTGCGAAAAACAACAATCTTCTGTTTTAGAGTGAATGTTTGAGGTGTTTAGAAGGCATTTATTTCATTTTTAGAAAATTTAATTTTTCACATTTTTCCATGAAAAGTGCCAATACCCCCCCCTTTGGGTTCTAGGTGAAAATACCATTCGACACAAATCAAACAAAAATGTATCCAAGGTGTGTATTGTTGTTCATTTTCATCAAATAAACAAAATAAAACCCAGAATGTATCCCGAAAGACAATAAATGATCATAAAAGATGCTTCAGCCCAGGTGTTAATGTTACTAAAAGAGCCCAAATTTCTAAAAATATTGCGAAAAACAACAATCTTCTGTTTTAGAGTGAATGTTTGAGGTGTTTAGAAGGCATTTATTTCATTTTTAGAAAATTTAATTTTTCTCATTTTTCCATGAAAAGTGCCAATACCCCCCCCTTTGGGTTCTAGGTGAAAATCTCACTCTACACAAATCAATCTAAAATGTTTCCATGGTGTGTATTGTTGTTTATTTTCATCAAATAAACAAAATAAAACCCAGAATTAATCCTGAAAGACAAGAAATTAGCATAAATGATGCTTCAGAGAAAGTGTTAATGTTACTAAAAGAGCCCAAATTTCTAAAAATATTGCGAAAAACAACAATCTTTTGTTTTAGAGTTAATGTTTGAGGTGTTTAGAAGTCATTTATTTCATTTTAAGAAAATTTAATTTTTCACATTTTTCCATGAAAAGTGCCAATACCCCCCCCTTTGGGTTCTAGGTGAAAATCTCACTTGACATAAATCAAACAAAAATGTTTCCATGGTGTGTATTGTTGTTCATTTTCATCAAATAAACAAAATAAAACCCAGAATTAATCCTGAAAGAAATGAAATGAGCATAAAAGATGCCTCAGCGCAAGTGTTAATTTTACTAAAAGAGCCCAAATTTCTAAAAATATTGCGAAAAAAACAATCTTCTGTTTTAGAGTGAATGTTTGAGGTGTTTAGAAGGCATTTCATTCATTTTTAGAAAATTTAATTTTTCACATTTTTCCATGAAAAGTGCC
Organism: Hetaerina americana; assembly: GCF_022747635.1. Classification (NCBI taxonomy): domain Eukaryota; kingdom Metazoa; phylum Arthropoda; class Insecta; order Odonata; family Calopterygidae; genus Hetaerina; species Hetaerina americana. The sequence continues at coordinate 79,153 of NW_027287221.1, read as the reverse complement.
AATAACCCCCTTTGGGTTCTAGGTGAAAATATCACTCGACACAAATCAAACAAAAATGTTTCCATGGTGTGTATTGTTGTTCATTTTCATGAAATAAACAAAATAAAACCCAGAATTAATCCTGAAAGACAAGAAATTAGCATAAATGATGCTTCAGAGAAAGTGTTAATGTTACTAAAAGAGCCCAAATTTCTAAAAATATTGCGAAAAACAACAATCTTCTGTTTTAGAGTGAATGTTTAAGGTGTTTTGAAGGCATTTATTTCATTTTTAGAAAATTATATTTTTCACATTTTTCCATGAAAAGTGCCAATACCCCCCCCTTTGGGTTCTAGGTGAAAATACCATTCGACACAAATCAAACAAAAATGTATCCAAGGTGTGTATTGTTGTTCATTTTCATCAAATAAACAAAATAAAACCCAGAATGTATCCTGAAAGACAATAAATGATCATAAAAGATGCTTCAGCCCAGGTGTTAATGTTACTAAAAGAGCCCAAATTTCTAAAAATATTGCGAAAAACAACAATCTTCTGTTTTAGAGTGAATGTTTGAGGTGTTTAGAAGGCATTTATTTCATTTTTAGAAAATTTAATTTTTCACATTTTTCCATGAAAAGTGCCAATACCCCCCCCTTTGGGTTCTAGGTGAAAATCTCACTCGACACAAATCAATCTAAAATGTTTCCATGGTGTGTATTGTTTTTATTTTCATCAAATAAACAAAATAAAACCCAGAATTAATCCTGAAAGACAAGAAATTAGCATAAATGATGCTTCAGAGAAAGTGTTAATGTTACTAAAAGAGCCCAAATTTCTAAAAATATTGCGAAAAACAACAATCTTTTGTTTTAGAGTTAATGTTTGAGGTGTTTAGAAGGCATTTATTTTATTTTTAGAAAATTTAATTTTTCACATTTTTCCATGAAAAGTGCCAATAACCCCCTTTGGGTTCTAGGTGAAAATCTCACTTGACATAAATCAAACAAAAATGTTTCCATGGTGTGTATTGTTGTTCATTTTCATCAAATAAACAAAATAAAACCCAGAATTAATCCTGAAAGAAATGAAATGAGCATAAGAGATGCCTCAGCGCAAGTGTTAATTTTACTAAAAGAGCCCAAATTTCCAAAAATATTGCGAAAAAAAAACAATATTCTGTTTTAGAGTGAATGTTTGAGGTGTTTAGAAGGCATTTATTTCATTTTTAGAAAATTTAATTTTTCACATTTTTCCATGAAAAGTGCCAATAACCCCCTTTGGGTTCTAGGTGAAAATATCACTCGACACAAATCAAAAAAAAATGTTTCCATGGTGTGTATTGTTGTTCATTTTCATCAAATAAACAAAATAAAACCCAGAATTAATCCTGAAAGACAATAAATGATCATAAAAGATGCTTCATCCCAGGTGTTAATGTTACTAAAAGAGCACAAATTTCTAAAAATATTGCGAAAAACAACAATCTTCTGTTTTAGAGTGAATGTTTGAGGTGTTTAGAAGGCATTTATTTCATTTTTAGAAAATTTAATTTTTCTCATTTTTCCATGAAAAGTGCCAATACCCCCCCCTTTGGGTTCTAGGTGAAAATCTCACTCGACACAAATCAATCTAAAATGTTTCCATGGTGTGTATTGTTGTTTATTTTCATCAAATAAACAAAATAAAACCCAGAATTAATCCTGAAAGACAAGAAATTAGCATAAATGATGCTTCAGAGAAAGTGTTAATGTTACTAAAAGTGCCCAAATTTCTAAAAATATTGCGAAAAACAACAATCTTCTGTTTTAGAGTGAATGTTTAAGGTGTTTAGAAGGCATTTATTTCATTTTTAGAAAATTTAATTTTTCACATTTTTCCATGAAAAGTGCCAATACCCCCCCCTTTGAGTTCTAGGTGAAAATCTCACTCGACACAAATCAAACAAAAATGTATCCAAGGTGTGTATTGTTGTTCATTTTCATCAAATAAACAAAATAAAACCCAGAATTAATCCTGAAAGACAAGAAATTAGCATAAATGATGCTTCAGAGAAAGTGTTAATGTTACTAAAAGAGCCCAAATTTCTAAAAATATTGCGAAAAACAACAATCTTCTGTTTTAGAGTGAATGTTTGAGGTGTTAAGAAGGCATTTATTTCATTTTTAGAAAATTTAATTTTTTAAATTTTTCCATGAAAAGTGCCAATACCCCCCCCCTTTGGGTTCTAGGTGAAAATATCACTCGACACAAATCAAAAAAAAATGTTTCCATGGTGTGTATTGTTGTTCATTTTCATCAAATAAACAAAATAAAATCAAGAATTAATCTTGAAGGACAAGATATGAGCATAAAAGTTGCTTCAGAGAAAGTGTTAATGTTACTAAAAGAGCCCAAATTTCTAAAAATATTGCAAAAAACAACAATTATTTGTTTTAGAGTGTATGTTTGAGGTTTTTAGAAGGCATTTATTTCATTTTTAGAAAATTTAATTTTTCACATTTTTCCATGAAAAGTGCCAATACCCCCCTTTTGGGTTCTAGGTGAAATTCTCACTCGACACAAATCAAACAAAAATGTATCCAAGGTGTGTATTGTTGTTCATTTTTATCAAATAAACAAAATAAAACCCAGAAGGTATCCTGAAAGACAATAAAAGATCATAAAAGATGCTTCAGCCCAGGTGTTAATGTTACTAAAAGAGCCCAAATTTCTAAAAATATTGCGAAAAAAAACAATCTTCTGTTTTAGAGTGAATGTTTGAGGTGTTTAGAAGGCATTTCATTTTTAGAAAATTTAATTTTTCACATTTTTCCATGAAAAGTACCAATACCCCCCCTTTGGGTTCTAGGTGAAAATACCATTCGACACAAATCAAACAAAAATGTATCCAAGGTGTGTATTGTTGTTCATTTTCATCAAATAAACAAAATAAAACCCAGAAGGTATCCTGAAAGACAATAAAAGATCATAAAAGATGCTTCAGCCCAGGTGTTAATGTTACTAAAAGGGCCCAAATTTCTAAAAATATTGCGAAAAACAACAATCTTCTGTTTTAGAGTGAATGTTTGAGGTGTTTAGAAGGCATTTATTTCATTTTTAGAAAATTTAATTTTTCTCATTTTTCCATGAAAAGTGCCAATACCCCCCCCCTTGGGTTCTAGGTGAAAATCTCACTCGACACAAATCAATCTAAAATGTTTCCATGGTGTGTATTGTTGTTTATTTTCATCAAATAAACAAAATAAAACCAAGAATTAATCCTGAAAGACAAGAAATTAGCATAAATGATGCTTCTGAGAAAGTGTTAATGTTACTAAAAGAGCCCAAATTTCTAAAAATATTGCGAAAAACAACAATCTTCTGTTTTAGAGTGAATGTTTGAGGTGTTTAGAAGGCATTTATTTCATTTTTAGAAAATTTAATTTTTCACATTTTTCAATGAAAAGTGCCAATACCCCCCCTTTGGGTTCTAGGTGAAAATAACACTCGACACAAATCAAACAAAAATGTTTCCATGGTGTGTATTGTTGTTCATTTTCATCAAATAAACAAAATAAAATCAAGAATTAATCTTGAAGGACAAGATATGAGCATAAAAGTTGCTCCAGAGAAAGTGTTAATGTTACTAAAAGAGCCCAAATTTCTAAAAATATTGCGAAAAACAACAATCTTTTGTTTTAGAGTGTATGTTTGAGGTGTTTAGAAGGCATTTATTTTATTTTTTGAAAATTTAATTTTTTACATTTTTCCATGAAAAGTGCCAATACCCCCCCCTTTGGGTTCTAGGTGAAAATCTCACTCGACACAAATCAAACAAAAATGTTTCCATTGTGTGTATTGTTGTTCATTTTCATCAAATAAACAAAATAAAACCCAGAATTAATCTTGAAGGACAAGAAATGAGCATAAAAGTTGCTTCAGCGAAAGTGTTAATGTTACTAAAAGAGCCCAAATTTTTTAAAAATATTGCGAAAAACAACAATCTTCTGTTTTAGAGTGAATGTTTGAGGTGTTTAGAAGGCATTTATTTCATTTTTAGAAAATTTAATTTTTCACATTTTTCCATTAAAAGTGCCAATACCCCCCCCTTTGGGTTCTAGGTGAAAATCTCACTCGACACAAATCAATCAAAAATGTTTCCATGGTGTGTATTGTTGTTCATTTTCATCAAATAAACAAATAAAACCCAGAATTAATCCTGAAAGACAAGAAATGATCATAAAACATGATTCAGCGCAAGTGTAAATGTTACTAAAAGAGCCCAAATTTCTAAAAATATTGCGATAAACAACAATCTTCTGTTTTAGAGTGAATGTTTGAGGTGTTTAGAAGGCATTTATTTCATTTTTAGAAAATTTAATTTTTCACATTTTTCCATGAAAAGTGCCAATACCCCCCTTTTGGGTTCTAGGTGAAATTCTCACTCGACACAAATCAAACAAAAATGTATCCAAGGTGTGTATTGTTGTTCATTTTTATCAAATAAACAAAATAAAACCCAGAATGTATCCTGAAAGACAATAAATGATCAAAAAAGATGCTTCAGCCCAGGTCTTAATGTTACTAAAAGAGCCCAAATTTCTAAAAATATTGTGAAAAACAACAATCTTCTGTTTTAGAGTGAATGTTTGAGGTGTTTAGAAGGCATTTATTTCATTTTTAGAAAATTTTATTTTTCACATTTTTCCATGAAAAGTGCCAATACCCCCCCCTTTGGGTTCTAGGTAAAAATCTCACTCGTCACAAATCAAACAAAAATGTTTCCATGGTGTGTATTGTTGTTCATTTTTATCAAATAAACAAAATAAAACCCAGAATTAATCTTGAAGGACAAGAAATGAGCATAAAAGTTGCTTCAGAGAAGGTGTTAATGTTACTAAAAGAGCCCAAATTTCTAAAAATATTGCGAAAAACAACAATCTTCTGTTTTAGAGTGAATGTTTGAGGTGTTTAGAAGGCATTTAATTCATTTTTAGAAAATTTAATTTTTCACATTTTTCCATGAAAAGTGCCAATACCCCCCCTTTGGGTTCTAGGTGAAAATTTCACTTGACACAAATCAAACAAAAATGTTTCCATGGTGTGTATTGTTGTTCATTTTCATCAAATAAACAAAATAAAACCCAGAATTAATCCTGAAAGAAATGAAATGAGCATAAAAGATGCCTCAGCGCAAGTGTTAATTTTACTAAAAGAGCCCAAATTTCTAAAAATATTGCGAAAAAAAAACAATCTTCTGTTTTAGAGTGAATGTTTGAGGTGTTTAGAAGGCATTTATTTCATTTTTAGAAAATTTAATTTTTCACATTTTTCCATGAAAAGTGCCAATAAACCCCTTTGGGTTCTAGGTGAAAATATCACTCGACACAAATCAAACAAAAATGTTTCCATGGTGTGTATTGTTGTTCATTTTCATCAAATAAACAAAATAAAACCCAGAATTAATCCTGAAAGACAATAAATGATCATAAAAGATGCTTCAGCCCAGGCGTTAATGTTACTAAAAGAGCCCAAATTTCTAAAAATATTGCGAAAAACAACAATCTTCTGTTTTAGAGTGAATGTTTGAGGTGTTTAGAAGGCATTTATTTCATTTTTAGAAAATTTAATTTTTCTCATTTTTCCATTAAAAGTGCCAATACCCCCCCCTTTGGGTTCTAGGTGGAAATCTCACTCGACACAAATCCATCTAAAATGTTTCCATGGTGTGTATTGTTGTTTATTTTCATCAAATAAACAAAATAAAACCCAGAATTAATCCTGAAAGACAAGAAATTAGCATAAATGATGCTTCAGAGAAAGTGTTAATGTTACTAAAAGAGCCCAAATTTCTAAAAATATTGCGAAAAAAACAAACTTTTGTTTTAGAGTTAATGTTTGAGGTGTTTAGAAGGCATTTATTTCATTTTTAGAAAATTTAATTTTTCACATTTTTCCATGAAAAGTGCCAATACCCCCCCCTTTGGGTTCTAGGTGAAAATCTCACTTGACATAAATCAAACAAAAATGTTTCCATGGTGTGTATTGTTGTTCATTTTCATCAAATAAACAAAATAAAACCCAGAATTAATCCTGAAAGAAATGAAATGAGCATAAAAGATGCCTCAGCGCAAGTGTTAATTTTACTAAAAGAGCCCAAATTTCTAAAAATATTTCGAAAAAAAAAACAATCTTCTGTTTTAGAGTGAATGTTTGAGGTGTTTAGAAGGCATTTATTTCATTTTTAGAAAATTAATTTTTTCACATTTTTCCATGAAAAGTGCCAAAACCCCCTTTGGGTTCTAGGTGAAAATATCACTCGACACAAATCAAACAAAAATGTTTCCATGGTGTGTATTGTTGTTCATTTTCATCAAATAAACAAAATAAAATCAAGAATCAATCTTGAAGGACAAGATATGAGCATAAAAGTTGCTTCAGAGGAAGTGTTAATGTTACTAAAAGAGCCCAAATTTCTAAAAATATTGCGAAAAACAACAATCTTTTGTTTTAGAGTGTATGTTTAAGGTGTTTAGAAGGCATTTATTTCATTTTTAGAAAATTTAATTTTTCACATTTTTCCATGAAAAGTGCCAATACCCCCCCCTTTGGGTTCTAGGTGAAAATTTCACTTGACACAAATCAAACAAAAATGTTTCCATGGTGTGTATTGTTGTTCATTTTCATCAAATAAACAAAATAAAACCCAGAATTAATCCTGAAAGACATGAAATGAGCATAAAAGATGCTTCAGCGCAAGTGTTAATTTTACTAAAAGAGCCCAAATATCTGAAAATATTGCGAAAAACAACAATCTTCTGTTTTAGAGTGAATGTTTGAGGAGTTTAGAAGGCATTTATTTCATTTTTAGAAAATTTAATTTTTTACATTTTTCCATGAAAAGTGCCAATAGAGTGAATGTTTGAGGTGTTTAGAAGGCATTTATTTCATTTTTAGAAAATTGCCCCCCCTTTGGGTTCTAGGTGAAAATCTCACTCGACACAAATCAAACAAAAATGTTTCCATGCTGTGTATTGTTGTTCATTTTCATCAAATAAACAAAATAAAACCCAGAATTAATCTTAAAGGACAAGAAATGAGCATAAAAGTTGCTTCAGAGAAAGTGTTAATGTTACTAAAAGAGCCCAAATTTCTAAAAATATTGCGAAAAACAACAATCTTCTGTTTTAGAGTGAATGTTTGAGGTGTTTAGAAGGCATTTATTTCATTTTTAGAAAATTTAATTTTTCACATTTTTCCATGAAAAGTGCCAATACCCCCCCCTTTGGGTTCTAGGTGAAAATTTCACTTGACACAAATCAAACAAAAATGTTTCCATGGTGTGTATTGTTGTTCATTTTCATCAAATAAACAAAATAAAACCCAGAATTAATCCTGAAAGACATGAAATGAGCATAAAAGATGCTTCAGCGCAAGTGTTAATTTTACTAAAAGAGCCCAAATATCTGAAAATATTGCGAAAAACAACAATCTTCTGTTTTAGAGTGAATGTTTGAGGAGTTTAGAAGGCATTTATTTCATTTTTAGAAAATTTAATTTTTTACATTTTTCCATGAAAAGTGCCAATAGAGTGAATGTTTGAGGTGTTTAGAAGGCATTTATTTCATTTTTAGAAAATTGCCCCCCCTTTGGGTTCTAGGTGAAAATCTCACTCGACACAAATCAAACAAAAATGTTTCCATGCTGTGTATTGTTGTTCATTTTCATCAAATAAACAAAATAAAACCCAGAATTAATCTTAAAGGACAAGAAATGAGCATAAAAGTTGCTTCAGAGAAAGTGTTAATGTTACTAAAAGAGCCCAAATTTCTAAAAATATTGCGAAAAACAACAATCTTCTGTTTTAGAGTGAATGTTTGAGGTGTTTAGAAGGCATTTATTTCATTTTTATAAAATTTAATTATTCACATTTTTCCATGAAAAGTGCCAATACCACCCCTTTCGGTTCTAGGTGAAAATCTCACTTGACACAAATCAAACAAAAATGTTTCCATGGTGTGTATTGTTGTTCATTTTCATCAAATAAACAAAATAAAACCCAGTTTTAATCTTGAAGGACAAGAAATGAGCATAAAAGTTGCTTCAGAGAAAGTGTTAATGTTACTTAAAGAGCCCAAATTTCTAAAAATATTGCGAAAAACAACAATCTTCTGTTTTAGAGTGAATGTTTGATGTTTAGAAGGCATTTATTTCATTTTTAGAAAATTTAATTTTTCACATTTTTCCATGAAAAGTGCCAATAACCCCCACTTTGGGTTCTAGGTGAAAATCTCACTCGACACAAATCTAACAAAAATGTTTCCATGGTGTGTATTGTTGTTTATTTTCATCAAATAAACAAAATAAAAACCAGAATTAATCCTGAAAGACAAGAAATGAGCATAAAAGATGCTTCAGCGCAAGTGTTAATGTTACTAAAAGAGCCCAAATTTCTAAAAATATTGCGAAAAACAACAATCTTCTGTTTTAGAGTGAATGTTTGAGGTGTTTAGAAGGCATTTATTTCATTTTTATAAAATTTAATTTTTCACATTTTTCCATGAAAAGTGCCAATACCACCCCTTTCGGTTCAAGGTGAAAATCTCACTTGACACAAATCAAACAAAAATGTTTCCATGGTGTGTATTGTTGTTCATTTTCATCAAATAAACAAAATAAAACCCAGAATTAATCTTGAAGGACAAGAATAGAGCATAAAAGTTGCTTCAGAGAAAGTGTTAATGTTACTAAAAGAGCCCAAATTTCTAAAAATATTGCGAAAAACAACAATCTTCTGTTTTAGAGTGAATGTTTGAGGTGTTTAGAAGGCATTTATTATATTTTTAGAAAATTTAATTTTTCACATTTTTCCATGAAAAGTGCCAATCCCTTTGGGTTCTAGGTGAAAATCTCACTTGACACAAATCAAACAAAAATGTTTCCATGGTGTGTATTGATGTTCATTTTCATCAAATAAACAAAATAAAATTCAGAATTAATCCTGAAAGACATGAAATGAGCATAAAAGATGCTTCAGAGCAAGTGTTAATTTTACTAAAAGAGCCCAAATTTCTAAAAATATTGCGAAAAACAACAATCTTCTGTTTTAGAGTGAATGTTTGAGGTGTTAAGAAGGCATTTATTTCATTTTTAGAAAATTTAATTTTTCACATTTTTCCATGAAAAGTGCCAATACCCCCCACTTTGGGTTCTAGGTGAAAATTTCACTTGACACAAATCAAACAAAAATGTTTCCATGGTGTGTATTGTTGTTCATTTTCATCAAATAAACAAAATAAAACCCAGAATTAATCCTGAAAGACATGAAATGAGCATAAAAGATGCTTCAGCGCAAGTGTTAATTTTACTAAAAGAGCCCAAATTTCTGAAAATATTGCGAAAAACAACAGTCTTCTGTTTTAGAGTGAATGTTTGAGGAGTTTAGAAGGCATTTATTTCATTTTTAGAAAATTTAATTTTTCTCATTTTTCCATGAAAAGTGCCAATACCCCCCCCTTTGGGTTCTAGGTGGAAATCTCACTCGACACAAATCAATCTAAAATGTTTCCATGGTGTGTATTGTTTATTTTCATCAAATAAACAAAATAAAACCCAGAATTAATCCTGAAAGACAAGAAATTAGCATAAATGATGCTTCAGAGAAAGTGTAAATGTTACTAAAAGAGCCCAAATTTCTAAAAATATTGCGAAAAAAACAAACTTTTGTTTTAGAGTTAATGTTTGAGGTGTTTAGAAGGCATTTATTTCATTTTTAGAAAATTTAATTTTTCACATTTTTCCATGAAAAGTGCCAATACCCCCCCCTTTGGGTTCTAGGTGAAAATCTCACTTGACATAAATCAAACAAAAATGTTTCCATGGTGTGTATTGTTGTTCATTTTCATCAAATAAACAAAATAAAACCCAGAATTAATCCTGAAAGAAATGAAATGAGCATAAAAGATGCCTCAGCGCAAGTGTTAATTTTACTAAAAGAGCCCAAATTTCTAAAAATATTTCGAAAAAAAAAACAATCTTCTGTTTTAGAGTGAATGTTTGAGGTGTTTAGAAGGCATTTATTTCATTTTTAGAAAATTTAATTTTTCACATTTTTCCATGAAAAGTGCCAATAACCCCCTTTGGGTTCTAGGTGAAAATATCACTCGACACAAATCAAACAAAAATGTTTCCATGGTGTGTATTGTTGTTCATTTTCATCAAATAAACAAAATAAAATCAAGAATCAATCTTGAAGGACAAGATATGAGCATAAAAGTTGCTTCAGAGGAAGTGTTAATGTTACTAAAAGAGCCCAAATTTCTAAAAATATTGCGAAAAACAACAATCTTTTGTTTTAGAGTGTATGTTTGAGGTGTTTAGAAGGCATTTATTTCATTTTTAGAAAATTTAATTTTTCACATTTTTCCATGAAAAGTGCCAATACCCCCCCCTTTGGGTTCTAGGTGAAAATTTCACTTGACACAAATCAAACAAAAATGTTTCCATGGTGTGTATTGTTGTTCATTTTCATCAAATAAACAAAATAAAACCCAGAATTAATCCTGAAAGACATGAAATGAGCATAAAAGATGCTTCAGCGCAAGTGTTAATTTTATTAAAAGAGCCCAAATATCTGAAAATATTGCGAAAAACAACAATCTTCTGTTTTAGAGTGAATGTTTGAGGAGTTTAGAAGGCATTTATTTCATTTTTAGAAAATTTAATTTTTTACATTTTTCCATGAAAAGTGCCAATAGAGTGAATGTTTGAGGTGTTTAGAAGGCATTTATTTCATTTTTAGAAAATTGCCCCCCCTTTGGGTTCTAGGTGAAAATCTCACTCGACACAAATCAAACAAAAATGTTTCCATGCTGTGTATTGTTGTTCATTTTCATCAAATAAACAAAATAAAACCCAGAATTAATCTTAAAGGACAAGAAATGAGCATAAAAGTTGCTTCAGAGAAAGTGTTAATGTTACTAAAAGAGCCCAAATTTCTAAAAATATTGCGAGAAAAACAACAATCTTCTGTTTTAGAGTGAATTTTTGAGGTGTTTAGAAGGCATTTATTTCATTTTTATAAAATTTAATTATTCACATTTTTCCATGAAAAGTGCCAATACCACCCCTTTCGGTTCTAGGTGAAAATCTCACTTGACACAAATCAAACAAAAATGTTTCCATGGTGTGTATTGTTGTTCATTTTCATCAAATAAACAAAATAAAACCCAGTTTTAATCTTGAAGGACAAGAAATGAGCATAAAAGTTGCTTCAGAGAAAGTGTTAATGTTACTTAAAGAGCCCAAATTTCTAAAAATATTGCGAAAAACAACAATCTTCTGTTTTAGAGTGAATGTTTGAGGTGTTTAGAAGGCATTTATTTCATTTTTAGAAAATTTAATTTTTCACATTTTTCCATGAAAAGTGCCAATAACCCCCACTTTGGGTTCTAGGTGAAAATCTCACTCGACACAAATCTAACAAAAATGTTTCCATGGTGTGTATTGTTGTTTATTTTCATCAAATAAACAAAATAAAAACCAGAATTAATCCTGAAAGACAAGAAATGAGCATAAAAGATGCTTCAGCGCAAGTGTTAATGTTACTAAAAGAGCCCAAATTTCTAAAAATATTGCGAAAAACAACAATCTTCTGTTTTAGAGTGAATGTTTGAGGTGTTTAGAAGGCATTTATTTCATTTTTATAAAATTTAATTTTTCACATTTTTCCATGAAAAGTGCCAATACCACCCCTTTCGGTTCAAGGTGAAAATCTCACTTGACACAAATCAAACAAAAATGTTTCCATGGTGTGTATTGTTGTTCATTTTCATCAAATAAACAAAATAAAACCCAGAATTAATCTTGAAGGACAAGAATAGAGCATAAAAGTTGCTTCAGAGAAAGTGTTAATGTTACTAAAAGAGCCCAAATTTCTAAAAATATTGCGAAAAACAACAATCTTCTGTTTTAGAGTGAATGTTTGAGGTGTTTAGAAGGCATTTATTATATTTTTAGAAAATTTAATTTTTCACATTTTTCCATGAAAAGTGCCAATCCCTTTGGGTTCTAGGTGAAAATCTCACTTGACACAAATCAAACAAAAATGTTTCCATGGTGTGTATTGATGTTCATTTTCATCAAATAAACAAAATAAAACCCAGAATTAATCCTGAAAGACATGAAATGAGCATAAAAGATGCTTCAGAGCAAGTGTTAATTTTACTAAAAGAGCCCAAATTTCTAAAAATATTGCGAAAAACAACAATCTTCTGTTTTAGAGTGAATGTTTGAGGTGTTAAGAAGGCATTTATTTCATTTTTAGAAAATTTAATTTTTCACATTTTTCCATGAAAAGTGCCAATACCCCCCACTTTGGGTTCTAGGTGAAAATTTCACTTGACACAAATCAAACAAAAATGTTTCCATGGTGTGTATTGTTGTTCATTTTCATCAAATAAACAAAATAAAACCCAGAATTAATCCTGAAAGACATGAAATGAGCATAAAAGATGCTTCAGCGCAAGTGTTAATTTTACTAAAAGAGCCCAAATTTCTGAAAATATTGCGAAAAACAACAGTCTTCTGTTTTAGAGTGAATGTTTGAGGAGTTTAGAAGGCATTTATTTCATTTTTAGAAAATTTAATTTTTTACATTTTTCCATGAAAAGTGCCAATAGAGTGAATGTTTGAGGTGTTTAGAAGGCATTTATTTCATTTTTAGAAAATTGCCCCCCCTTTGGGTTCTAGGTGAAAATCTCACTCGACACAAATCAAACAAAAATGTTTCCATGGTGTGTATTGTTGTTCATTTTCATCAAATAAACAAAATAAAACCCAGAATTAATCTTGAAGGACAAGAAATGAGCATAAAAATTGCTTCAGAGAAAGTGTTAATGTTACTAAAAGAGCCCAAATTTCTAAAAATATTGCGAAAAACATCAATCTTCTGTGTTAGAGTGAATGTTTGAGGTGTTTAGAAGGCATTTATTTCATTTTTAGAAAATTTAATTTTTCACATTTTTCCATGAAAAGTTCCAATACCACCCCTTTCGTTTCTAGGTGAAAATCTCACTTGACACAAATCAAACAAAAATGTTTCCATGGTGTGTATTGTTGTTCATTTTCATCAAATAAACAAAATAAAACCCAGAATTAATCTTGAAGGACAAGAAATGAGCATAAAAGTTGCTTCAGAGAAAGTGTTAATGTTACTAAAAGAGCCCAAATTTCTAAAAATATTGCGAAAAACAACAATCTTCTGTTTTAGAGTGAATCTTTGAGGTGTTTAGAAGGCATTTATTTCATTTTTAGAAAATTTAATTTTTCACATTTTTCCATGAAAAGTGCCAATACCACCCCTTTCGGTTCTAGGTGAAAATCTCACTTGACACAAATCAAACAAAAATGTTTCCATGGTGTGTATTGTTGTTCATTTTCATCAAATAAACAAAATAAAACCCAGAATTAATCTTGAAGGACAAGAAATGAGCATAAAAGTTGCTTCAGAGAAAGTGTTAATGTTACTAAAAGAGCCCAAATTTCTAAAAATATTGCGAAAAACAACAATCTTCTGTTTTAGAGAGAATGTTTGAGGTGTTTAGAAGGCATTTATTTCATTTTTATAAAATTTAATTTTTCACATTTTTCCATGAAAAGTGCCAATACCACCTCTTTCGGTTCTAGGTGAAAATCTCACTTGACACAAATCAAACAAAAATGTTTCCATGGTGTGTATTGTTGTTCATTTTCATCAAATAAACAAAATAAAACCCAGTTTTAATCTTGAAGGACAAGAAATGAGCATAAAAGTTGCTTCAGAGAAAGTGTTAATGTTACTTAAAGAGCCCAAATTTCTAAAAATATTGCGAAAAACAACAATCTTCTGTTTTAGAGTGAATGTTTGATGTTTAGAAGGCATTTATTTCATTTTTAGAAAATTTAATTTTTCACATTTTTCCATGAAAAGTGCCAATACCCCCCACTTTGGGTTCTAGGTGAAAATCTCACTCGACACAAATCAAACAAAAATGTTTCCATGGTGTGTATTGTTGTTTATTTTCATCAAATAAACAAAATAAAAACCAGAATTAATCCTGAAAGACAAGAAATGAGCATAAAAGATGCTTCAGCGCAAGTGTTAATGTTACTAAAAGAGCCCAAATTTCTAAAAATATTGCGAAAAACAACAATCTTCTGTTTTAGAGTGAATGTTTGAGGTGTTTAGAAGGCATTTATTTCATTTTTATAAAATTTAATTTTTCACATTTTTCCATGAAAAGTGCCAATACCACCCCTTTCGGTTCAAGGTGAAAATTTCACTTGACACAAATCAAACAAAAATGTTTCCATGGTGTGTATTGTTGTTCATTTTCATCAAATAAACAAAATAAAACCCAGAATTAATCTTGAAGGACAAGAAATGAGCATAAAAGTTGCTTCAGAAAAAGTGTTAATGTTACTAAAAGAGCCCAAATTTCTAAAAATATTGCGAAAAACAACAATCTTCTGTTTTAGAGTGAATGTTTGATGTGTTTAGAAGGCATTTATTTCATTTTTAGAAAATTTAATTTTTCACATTTTTCCATGAAAAGTGCCAATACCCCCCTTTTGGGTTCTAGGTGAAATTCTCACTCGACACAAATCAAACAAAAATGTATCCAAGATGTGTATTGTTGTTCATTTTTATCAAATAAACAAAATAAAACCCAGAATGTATCCTGAAAGACAATAAAAGATCATAAAAGATGCTTCAGCCCAGGTGTTTATGTTACTAAAAGAGCCCAAATTTCTAAAAATATTGCGAAAAACAACAATCTTCTGTTTTAGAGTGAATGTTTGATGTTTAGAAGGCATTTATTTCATTTTTAGAAAATTTAATTTTTCACATTTTTCCATGAAAAGTGCCAATAACCCCCACTTTGGGTTCTAGGTGAAAATCTCACTCGACACCAATCAAACAAAAATGTTTCCATGGTGTGTATTGTTGTTTATTTTCATCAAATAAACAAAATAAAAACCAGAATTAATCCTGAAAGACAAGAACAGAGCATAAAAGATGCTTCAGCGCAAGTGTTAATGTTACTAAAAGAGCCCAAATTTCTAAAAATATTGCGAAAAACAACAATCTTCTGTTTTAGAGTGAATGTTTGAGGTGTTTAGAAGGCATTTATTTCATTTTTATAAAATTTAATTTTTCACATTTTTCCATGAAAAGTGCCAATACCACCCCTTTCGGTTCAAGGTGAAAATCTCACTTGACACAAATCAAACAAAAATGTTTCCATGGTGTGTATTGTTGTTCATTTTCATCAAATAAACAAAATAAAACCCAGAATTAATCTTGAAGGACAAGAAATGAGCATAAAAGTTGCTTCAGAGAAAGTGTTAATGTTACTAAAAGAGCCCAAATTTCTAAAAATATTGCGAAAAACAACAATCTTCTGTTTTAGAGTGAATGTTTGAGGTGTTTAGAAGGCATTTATTATATTTTTAGAAAATTTAATTTTTCACATTTTTCCATGAAAAGTGCCAATACCCCCCACTTTGGGTTCTAGGTGAAAATCTCACTTGACAAATATCAAACAAAAATGTTTCCATGGTGTTTATTGTTGTTCATTTTCATCAAATTAACAAAATAAAACCCAGAATTAATCCTGAAAAAAATGAAATGAGCATAAAAGATGCCTCAGCGCAAGTGTTAATTTTACTAAAAGAGCCCAAATTTCTAAAAATATTTCGAAAAAAAAAACAATCTTCTGTTTTAGAGTGAATGTTTGAGGTGTTTAGAAGGCATTTATTTCATTTTTAGAAAATTTAATTTTTCACATTTTTCCATGAAAAGTGCCAAAAACCCCCTTTGGGTTCTAGGTGAAAATATCACTCGACACAAATCAAACAAAAATGTTTCCATGGTGTGTATTGATGTTCATTTTCATCAAATAAACAAAATAAAACCCAGAATTAATCCTGAAAGACATGAAATGAGCATAAAAGATGCTTCAGAGCAAGTGTTAATTTTACTAAAAGAGCCCAAATTTCTAAAAATATTGCGAAAAACAACAATCTTCTGTTTTAGAGTGAATGTTTGAGGTGTTAAGAAGGCATTTATTTCATTTTTAGAAAATTTAATTTTTCACATTTTTCCATGAAAAGTGCCAATACCCCCCACTTTGGGTTCTAGGTGAAAATTTCACTTGACACAAATCAAACAAAAATGTTTCCATGGTGTGTATTGTTGTTCATTTTCATCAAATAAACAAAATAAAACCCAGAATAATCCTGAAAGACATGAAATGAGCATAAAAGATGCTTCAGCGCAAGTGTTAATTTTACTAAAAGAGCCCAAATTTCTGAAATAATTGCGAAAAACAAAAGTCTTCTGTTTTAGAGTGAATGTTTGAGGAGTTTAGAAGGCATTTATTTCATTTTTAGAAAATTTAATTTTTCACATTTTTCCATGAAAAGTGCCAATACCCCCCTTTTGGGTTCTAGGTGAAATTCTCACTCGACACAAATCAAACAAAAATGTATCCAAGATGTGTATTGTTGTTCATTTTTATCAAATAAACAAAATAAAACCCAGAATGTATCCTGAAAGACAATAAAAGATCATAAAAGATGCTTCAGCCCAGGTGTTTATGTTACTAAAAGAGCCCAAATTTCTAAAAATATTGCGAAAAACAACAATCTTCTGTTTTAGAGTGAATGTTTGATGTTTAGAAGGCATTTATTTCATTTTTAGAAAATTTAATTTTTCACATTTTTCCATGAAAAGTGCCAATAACCCCCACTTTGGGTTCTAGGTGAAAATCTCACTCGACACAAATCAAACAAAAATGTTTCCATGGTGTGTATTGTTGTTTATTTTCATCAAATAAACAAAATAAAAACCAGAATTAATCCTGAAAGACAAGAACAGAGCATAAAAGATGCTTCAGCGCAACTGTTAATGTTACTAAAAGAGACCAAATTTCTAAAAATATTGCGAAAAACAACAATCTTCTGTTTTAGAGTGAATGTTTGAGGTGTTTAGAAGGCATTTATTTCATTTTTATAAAATTTAATTTTTCACATTTTTCCATGAAAAGTGCCAATACCACCCCTTTCGGTTCAAGGTGAAAATCTCACTTGACACAAATCAAACAAAAATGTTTCCATGGTGTGTATTGTTGTTCATTTTCATCAAATAAACAAAATAAAACCCAGAATTAATCTTGAAGGACAAGAAATGAGCATAAAAGTTGCTTCAGAGAAAGTGTTAATGTTACTAAAAGAGCCCAAATTTCTAAAAATATTGCGAAAAACAACAATCTTCTGTTTTAGAGTGAATGTTTGAGGTGTTTAGAAGGCATTTATTATATTTTTAGAAAATTTAATTTTTCACATTTTTCCATGAAAAGTGCCAATACCCCCCACTTTGGGTTCTAGGTGAAAATCTCACTTGACAAATATCAAACAAAAATGTTTCCATGGTGTGTATTGTTGTTCATTTTCATCAAATTAACAAAATAAAACCCAGAATTAATCCTGAAAAAAATGAAATGAGCATAAAAGATGCCTCAGCGCAAGTGTTAATTTTACTAAAAGAGCCCAAATTTCAAAAAATATTTCGAAAAAAAAAACAATCTTCTGTTTTAGAGTGAATGTTTGAGGTGTTTAGAAGGCATTTATTTCATTTTTAGAAAATTTAATTTTTCACATTTTTCCATGAAAAGTGCCAAAAACCCCCTTTGGGTTCTAGGTGAAAATATCACTCGACACAAATCAAACAAAAATGTTTCCATGGTGTGTATTGATGTTCATTTTCATCAAATAAACAAAATAAAACCCAGAATTAATCCTGAAAGACATGAAATGAGCATAAAAGATGCTTCAGAGCAAGTGTTAATTTTACTAAAAGAGCCCAAATTTCTAAAAATATTGCGAAAAACAACAATCTTCTGTTTTAGAGTGAATGTTTGAGGTGTTAAGAAGGCATTTATTTCATTTTTAGAAAATTTAATTTTTCACATTTTTCCATGAAAAGTGCCAATACCCCCCACTTTGGGTTCTAGGTGAAAATTTCACTTGACACAAATCAAACAAAAATGTTTCCATGGTGTGTATTGTTGTTCATTTTCATCAAATAAACAAAATAAAACCCAGAATAATCCTGAAAGACATGAAATGAGCATAAAAGATGCTTCAGCGCAAGTGTTAATTTTACTAAAAGAGCCCAAATTTCTGAAAATATTGCGAAAAACAACAGTCTTCTGTTTTAGAGTGAATGTTTGAGGAGTTTAGAAGGCATTTATTTCATTTTTAGAAAATTTAATTTTTTACATTTTTCCATGAAAAGTGCCAATAGAGTGAATGTTTGAGGTGTTTAGAAGGCATTTATTTCATTTTTAGAAAATTGCCCCCCCTTTGGGTTCTAGGTGAAAATCTCACTCGACACAAATCAAACAAAAATGTTTCCATGGTGTGTATTTTTGTTCATTTTCATCAAATAAACAAAATAAAACCCAGAATTAATCTTGAAGGACAAGAAATGAGCATAAAAGTTGCTTCAGAGAAAGTGTTAATGTTACTAAAAGAGCCCAAATTTCTAAAAATATTGCGAAAAACAACAATCTTCTGTGTTAGAGTGAATGTTTGAGGTGTTTAGAAGGCATTTATTTCATTTTTAGAAAATTTAATTTTTCACATTTTTCCATGAAAAGTGCCAATACCCCCCACTTTGGGTTCTAGGTGAAAATCTCACTTGACAAATATCAAACAAAAATGTTTCCATGGTGTGTATTGTTGTTCATTTTCATCAAATTAACAAAATAAAACCCAGAATTAATCCTGAAAGAAATGAAATGAGCATAAAAGATGCCTCAGCGCAAGTGTTAATTTTACTAAAAGAGCCCAAATTTCTAAAAATATTTCGAAAAAAAAACAATCTTCTGTTTTAGAGTGAATGTTTGAGGTGTTTAGAAGGCATTTATTTCATTTTTAGAAAATTTAATTTTTCACATTTTTCCATGAAAAGTGCCAATAACCCCCTTTGGGTTCTAGGTGAAAATATCACTCGACACAAATCAAACAAAAATGTTTCCATGGTGTGTATTGTTGTTCATTTTCATCAAATAAACAAAATAAAACCCAGAATTAATCTTGAAGGACAAGAAATGAGCATAAAAGTTGCTTCAGAGAAAGTGTTAATGTTACTAAAAGAGCCCAAATTTCTAAAAATATTGCGAAAAACAACAATCTTCTGTTTTAGAGTGAATGTTTGAGGTGTTAAGAAGGCATTTATTTCATTTTTATAAAATTTAATTTTTCACATTTTTCCATGAAAAGTGCCAATACCACCTCTTTCGGTTCTAGGTGAAAATCTCACTTGACACAAATCAAACAAAAATGTTTCCATGGTGTGTATTGTTGTTCATTTTCATCAAATAAACAAAATAAAACCCAGAATTAATCTTGAAGGACAAGAAATGAGCATAAAAGTTGCTCCAGAGAAAGTGTTAATGTTACTAAAAGAGCCCAAATTTCTAAAAATATTGCGAAAAACAACAATCTTCTGTTTTAGAGTGAATGTTTGATGTTTAGAAGGCATTTATTTCATTTTTAGAAAATTTAATTTTTCACATTTTTCCATGAAAAGTGCCAATACCCCCCACTTTGGGTTCTAGGTGAAAATCTCACTCGACACAAATCAAACAAAAATGTTTCCATGGTGTGTATTGTTGTTTATTTTCATCAAATAAACAAAATAAAAACCAGAATTAATCCTGAAAGACAAGAAATGAGCATAAAAGATGCTTCAGCGCATGTGTTAATGTTACTAAAAGAGCCCAAATTTCTAAAAATATTGCGAAAAACAACAATCTTCTGTTTTAGAGTGAATGTTTGAGGTGTTTAGAAGGCATTTATTTCATTTTTATAAAATTTAATTTTTCACATTTTTCCATGAAAAGTGCCAATACCACCCCTTTCGGTTCAAGGTGAAAATTTCACTTGACACAAATCAAACAAAAATGTTTCCATGGTGTGTATTGTTGTTCATTTTCATCAAATAAACAAAATAAAACCCAGAATTAATCTTGAAGGACAAGAAATGAGCATAAAAGTTGCTTCAGAAAAAGTGTTAATGTTACTAAAAGAGCCCAAATTTCTAAAAATATTGCGAAAAACAACAATCTTCTGTTTTAGAGTGAATGTTTGATGTGTTTAGAAGGCATTTATTTCATTTTTAGAAAATTTAATTTTTCACATTTTTCCATGAAAAGTGCCAATACCCCCCTTTTGGGTTCTAGGTGAAATTCTCACTCGACACAAATCAAACAAAAATGTATCCAAGGTGTGTATTGTTGTTCATTTTTATCAAATAAACAAAATAAAACCCAGAATGTATCCTGAAAGACAATAAAAGATCATAAAAGATGCTTCAGCCCAGGTGTTTATGTTACTAAAAGAGCCAAAATTTCTAAAAATATTGAGAAAAACAACAATCTTCTGTTTTAGAGTGAATGTTTGAGGTGTTTAGAAGGCATTTATTATATTTTTAGAAAATTTAATTTTTCACATTTTTCCGTGAAAAGTGCCAATCCCTTTGGGTTGTAGGTGAAAATCTCACTTGACACAAATCAAACAAAAATGTTTCCATGGTGTGTATTGATGTTCATTTTCATCAAATAAACAAAATAAAACCCAGAATTAATCCTGAAAGACATGAAATGAGCATAAAAGATGCTTCAGAGCAAGTGTTAATTTTACTAAAAGAGCCCAAATTTCTAAAAATATTGCGAAAAACAACTATCTTCTGTTTTAGAGTGAATGTTTGAGGTGTTAAGAAGGCATTTATTTCATTTTTAGAAAATTTAATTTTTCACATTTTTCCATGAAAAGTGCCAATACCCCCCACTTTTGGTTCTAGGTGAAAATCTCACTTGTCACAAATCAAACAAAAATGTTTCCATGGTGTGTATTGTTGTTTATTTTCATCAAATAAACAAAATAAAAACCAGAATTAATCCTGAAAGACAAGAAATGAGCATAAAAGATGCTTCAGCGCAAGTGTTAATGTTACTAAAAGAGCCCAAATTTCTAAAAATATTGCGAAAAACAACAATCTTCTGTTTTAGAGTGAATGTTTTAGGTGTTTAGAAGGCATTTATTTCATTTTTAGAAAATTTAATTTTTCACATTTTTCCATGAAAAGTGCCAATACCCCCCACTTTGGGTTCTAGGTGAAAATCTCACTTGACAAATATCAAACAAAAATGTTTCCATGGTGTGTATTGTTGTTCATTTTCATCAAATTAACAAAATAAAACCCAGAATTAATCCTGAAAGAAATGAAATGAGCATAAAAGATGCCTCAGCGCAAGTGTTAATTTTACTAAAAGAGCCCAAATTTCTAAAAATATTTCGAAAAAAAAACAATCTTCTGTTTTAGAGTGAATGTTTGAGGTGTTTAGAAGGCATTTATTTCATTTTTAGAAAATTTAATTTTTCACATTTTTCCATGAAAAGTGCCAATAACCCCCTTTGGGTTCTAGGTGAAAATATCACTCGACACAAATCAAACAAAAATGTTTCCATGGTGTGTATTGTTGTTCATTTTCATCAAATAAACAAAATAAAATCAAGAATTAATCTTGAAGGACAAGATATGAGCATAAAAGTTGCTTCAGAGAAAGTGTTAATGTTACTAAAAGAGCCCAAATTTCTAAAAATATTGCGAAAAACAACAATCTTTTGTTTTAGAGTGTATGTTTGAGGTGTTTAGAAGGCATTTATTTCATTTTTAGAAAATTTAATTTTTCACATTTTTCCATGAAAAGTGCCAATACCCCCCTTTTGGGTTCTAGGTGAAATTCTCACTCGACACAAATCAAACAAAAATGTATCCAAGGTGTGTATTGTTGTTCATTTTTATCAAATAAACAAAATAAAACCAAGAATGTATCCTGAAAGACAATAAATGATCATATAAGATGCTTCAGCCCAGGTCTTAATGTTACTAAAAGAGCCCAAATTTCTAAAAATATTGTGAAAAACAACAATCTTCTGTTTTAGAGTGAATGTTTGAGGTGTTTAGAAGGCATTTATTTCATTTTTAGAAAATTTAATTTTTCACATTTTTCCATGAAAAGTGCCAATACCCCCCCCTTTGGGTTCTAGGTAAAAATCTCACTCGACACAAATCAAACAAAAATGTTTCCATGGTGTGTATTGTTGTTCATTTTCATCAAATAAACAAAATAAAACCCAGAATTAATCTTGAAGGACAAGAAATGAGCATAAAAGTTGCTTCAGAGAAAGTGTTAATGTTACTAAAAGAGCCCAAATTTCTAAAAATATTGCGAAAAACAACAATCTTCTGTTTTAGAGTGAATGTTTGAGGTGTTTAGAAGGCATTTATTTCATTTTTAGAAAATTTAATTTTTCACATTTTTCCATGAAAAGTGCCAATACCCCCCCATTGGGTTCTAGGTGAAAATCTCACTGAACACAAATCAAACAAAAATGTTTCCATGATGTGTATTGTTGTTCATTTTCATCAAATAAACAAAATAAAACCCAGAATGAATCCTGAAAGACAATAAAAGATCATAAAAGATGCTTCAGCCCAAGTGTTAATGTTACTAAAAGAGCCCAAATTTCTAAAAATATTGAGAAAAACAACAATCTTCTGTTTTAGAGTGAATGTTTGAGGTGTTTAGAAGGCATTTATAATATTTTTAGAAAATTTAATATTTCACATTTTTCCGTGAAAAGTGCCAATACCCCCCCTTTGGGTTCTAGGTGAAAATCTCACTTGACACAAATCAAACAAAAATGTTTCCATGGTGTGTATTGTTGTTCATTTTCATCAAATAAACAAAATAAAACCCAGAATTAATCTTGAAGGACAAGAAATGAGCATAAAAGTTGCTTCAGAGAAAGTGTTAATGTTACTAAAAGAGCCCAAATTTCTAAAAATATTGCGAAAAACAACAATCTTCTGTTTTAGAGTGAATGTTTGAGGTGTTTAGAAGGCATTTATTTCATTTTTAGAAAATTTAATTTTTCACATTTTTCCATGAAAAGTGCCAATACCCCCCCATTGGGTTCTAGGTGAAAATCTCACTGAACACAAATCAAACAAAAATGTTTCCATGATGTGTATTGTTGTTCATTTTCATCAAATAAACAAAATAAAACCCAGAATGAATCCTGAAAGACAATAAAAGATCATAAAAGATGCTTCAGCCCAAGTGTTAATGTTACTAAAAGAGCCCAAATTTCTAAAAATATTGAGAAAAACAACAATCTTCTGTTTTAGAGTGAATGTTTGAGGTGTTTAGAAGGCATTTATAATATTTTTAGAAAATTTAATATTTCACATTTTTCCGTGAAAAGTGCCAATACCCCCCCTTTGGGTTCTAGGTGAAAATCTCACTTGACACAAATCAAACAAAAATGTTTCCATGGTGTGTATTGATGTTCATTTTCATCAAATAAACAAAATAAAACTCAGAATTAATCCTGAAAGACATGAAATGAGCATAAAAGATGCTTCAGCGCAAGTGTTAATTTTACTAAAAGAGCCCAAATTTCTAAAAATATTGCGAAAAACAACAATCTTCTGTTTTAGAGTGAATGTTTGAGGTGTTTAGAAGGCATTTATTTCATTTTTAGAAAATTTTATTTTTTACATTTTTCCATGAAAAGTGCCAATAGAGTGAATGTTTGAGGTGTTAAGAAGGCATTTATTTTATTTTTAGAAAATTTAATTTTTCACATTTTTCCATGAAAAGTGCCAATTTCCCCCACTTTGGGTTCTAGGTGAAAATCTCACTCGACACAAATCAAACAAAAATGTTTCCATGGTGTGTATTGTTGTTTATTTTCATCAAATAAACAAAATAAAAACCAGAATTAATCCTGAAAGACAAGAAATGAGCATAAAAGATGCTTCAGCGCAAGTGTTAATGTTACTAAAAGAGCCCAAATTTCTAAAAATATTGCGAAAAACAACAATCTTCTGTTTTAAGGTGAATGTTTGAGGTGTTAAGAAGGCATTTAATTCATTTTTAGAAAATTTAATTTTTCACATTTTTCCATGAAAAGTGCCAATACCCCCCCCTTTGGGTTCTAGGTGAAAATTTCACTTGACACAAATCAAACAAAAATGTTTCCATGGTGTGTATTGTTGTTCATTTTCATCAAATAAACAAAATAAAACCCAGAATTAATCCTGAAAGACATGAAATGAGCATAAAAGATGCTTCAGCGCAAGTGTTAATTTTACTAAAAGAGCCCAAATTTCTGAAAATATTGCGAAAAACAACAATCTTCTGTTTTCGAGTGAATGTTTGAGGAGTTTAGAAGGCATTTATTTCATTTTTAGAAAATTTAATTTTTTACATTTTTCCATGAAAAGTGCCAATAGAGTGAATGTTTGAGGTGTTTAGAAGGCATTTATTTCATTTTTAGAAAATTGCCCCCCTTTGGGTTCTAGGTGAAAATCTCACTCGACACAAATCAAACAAAAATGTTTCCATGGTGTGTATTGTTGTTCATTAACATCAAATAAATAAAATAAAACCCAGAATTAATCTTGAAGGACAAGAAATGACCATAAAAGTTGCTTCAGAGAAAGTGTTAATGTTACTAAAAGAGCCCAAATTTCTAAAAATATTGCGAAAAACAACAATCTTCTGTTTTAGAGTGAATGTTTGAGGTGTTTAGAAGGCATTTATTTCATTTTTAGAAAATTTAATTTTTCACATTTTTCCATGAAAAGTGCCAATACCACCCCTTTCGGTTCTAGGTGAAAATCTCACTTGACACAAATCAAACAAAAATGTTTCCATGGTGTGTATTGTTGTTCATTTTCATCAAATAAACAAAATAAAACCCAGAATTAATATTGAAGGACAAGAAATGAGCATAAAAGTTGCTTCAGAGAAAGTGTTAATGTTACTAAAAGAGCCCAAATTTCTAAAAATATTGCGAAAAACAACAATCTTCTGTTTTAGAGTGAATGTTTGAGGTGTTTAGAAGGCATTTATTTCATTTTTATAAAATTTAATTTTTCACATTTTTCCATGAAAAGTGCCAATACCACCCCTTTTGGTTCTAGGTGAAAATCTCACTTGACACAAATCAAACAAAAATGTTTCCATGGTGTGTATTGTTGTTCATTTTCATCAAATAAACAAAATAAAACCCAGTTTTAATCTTGAAGGACAAGAAATGAGCATAAGTTGCTTCAGAGAAAGTGTTAATGTTACTTAAAGAGACCAAATTTCTAAAAATATTGCGAAAAACAACAATCTTCTGTTTTAGAGTGAATGTTTGATGTTTAGAAGGCATTTATTTCATTTTTAGAAAATTTAATTTTTCACATTTTTCCATGAAAAGTGCCAATACCCCCCACTTTGGGTTCTAGGTGAAAATCTCCCTCGACACAAATCAAACAAAAATGTTTCCATGGTGTGTATTGTTGTTTATTTTCATCAAATAAACAAAATAAAAACCAGAATTAATCCTGAAAGACAAGAAATGAGCATAAAAGATGCTTCAGCGCAAGTGTTAATGTTACTAAAAGAGCCCAAATTTCTAAAAATATTGCGAAAAAAAACAATCTTCTGTTTTAGAGTGAATGTTTGAGGTGTTTAGAAGGCATTTATTTCATTTTTATAAAATTTAATTTTTCACATTTTTCCATGAAAAGTGCCAATACCACCCCTTTCGGTTCAAGGTGAAAATCTCACTTGACACAAATCAAACAAAAATGTTTCCATGGTGTGTATTGTATTTCATTTTCATCAAATAAACAAAAAAAAACCCAGAATTAATCTTGAAGGACAAGAAATGAGCATAAAAGTTGCTTCAGAGAAAGTGTTAATGTTACTAAAAGAGCCCAAATTTCTAAAAATATTGCGAAAAACAACAATCTTCTGTTTTAGAGTGAATGTTTGATGTGTTTAGAAGGCATTTATTTCATTTTTAGAAAATTTAATTTTTCACATTTTTCCATGAAAAGTGCCAATACCCCCCTTTTGGGTTCTAGGTGAAATACTCACTCGACACAAATCAAACAAAAATGTATCCAAGGTGTGTATTGTTGTTCATTTTTATCAAATAAACAAAATAAAACCCAGAATGTATCCTGAAAGACAGTAAAAGATCATAAAAGATGCTTCAGCCCAGGTGTTAATGTTACTAAAAGAGCCCAAATTTCTAAAAATATTGAGAAAAACAACAATCTTCTGTTTTAGAGTGAATGTTTGAGGTGTTTAGAAGGCATTTATTATATTTTTAGAAAATTTAATTTTTCACATTTTTCCGTGAAAAGTGCTAATCCCTTTGGGTTCTAGGTGAAAATCTCACTTGACACAAATCAAACAAAAATGTTTCCATGGTGTGTATTGATGTTCATTTTCATCAAATAAACAAAATAAAACCCAGAATTAATCCTGAAAGACATGAAATGAGCATAAAAGATGCTTCAGAGCAAGTGTTAATTTTACTAAAAGAGCCCAAATTTCTAAAAATATTGCGAAAAACAACAATCTTCTGTTTTAGAGTGAATGTTTGAGGTGTTAAGAAGGCATTTATTTCATTTTTAGAAAATTTAATTTTTCACATTTTTCCATGAAAAGTGCCAATACCCCCCACTTTGGGTTCTAGGTGAAAATCTCACTCGACACAAATCAAACAAAAATGTTTCCATGGTGTGTATTGTTGTTTATTTTCATCAAATAAACAAAATAAAAACCAGAATTAATCCTGAAAGACAAGGAATGAGCATAAAAGATGCTTCAGCAAAAGTGTTAATGTTACTAAAAGAGCCCAAATTTCTAAAAATATTGCGAAAAACAACAATCTTCTGTTTTAGAGTGAATGTTTTAGGTGTTTAGAAGGCATTTATTTCATTTTTATAAAATTTAATTTTTCACATTTTTCCATGAAAAGTGCCAATACCACCCCTTTGGGTTCTAGGTGAAAATCTCACTTGACAAATATCAAACAAAAATGTTTCCATGGTGTGTATTGTTGTTCATTTTCATCAAATAAACAAAATAAAACCCAGAATTAATCTTGAAGGACAAGAAATGAGCATAAAAGTTGCTTCAGAGAAAGTGTTAATGTTACTAAAAGAGCCCAAATTTCTAAAAATATTGCGAAAAACAACAATCTTCTGTTTTAGAGTGAATGTTTGAGGTGTTTAGAAGGCATTTAATTCATTTTTAGAAAATTTAATTTTTCACATTTTTCCATGAAAAGTGCCAATACCCCCCCCTTTGGGTTCTAGGTAAATTTTTCACTTGACACAAATTAAACAAAAATGTTTCCATGGTGTGTATTGTTGTTCATTTTCATCAAATAAACAAAATAAAAACCAGAATTAATCCTGAAAGACATGAAATGAGCATAAAAGATGCTTCAGCGCAAGTGTTAATTTTACTAAAAGAGCCCAAATTTCTGAAAATATTGCGAAAAACAACAATCTTCTGTTTTAGAGAGAATGTTTGAGGTGTTTAGAAGGCATTTATTTCATTTTTAGAAAATTTAATTTTTTACATTTTTCCATGAAAAGTGCCAATAGAGTGAAGGTTTGAGGTGTTTAGAAGGCATTTATTTCATTTTTAGAAAATTGCCCCCCCTTTGGGTTCTAGGTGAAAATCTCACTCGACACAAATCAAACAAAAATGTTTCCATGGTATGTATTGTTGTTCATTTTCATCAAATAAACAAAATAAAACCCAGAATTAATCTTGAAGGACAAGAAATGAGCATAAAAGTTGCTCCAGAGAAAGTGTTAATGTTACTAAAAGAGCCCAAATTTCTAAAAATATTGCGAAAAACAACAATCTTCTGTTTTAGAGTGAATGTTTGAGGTGTTTAGAAGGCATCTATTTCATTTTTATAAAATTTAATTTTTCACATTTTTCCATGAAAAGTGCCAATACCACCCCTTTCGGTTCTAGGTGAAAATCTCACTTGACACAAATCAAACAAAAATGTTTCCATGGTGTGTATTGTTGTTCATTTTCATGAAATAAACAAAATAAAACCCAGAATTATTCTTGAAGGACAAGAAATGAGCATAAAAGTTGCTTCAGAGAAAGTGTTAATGTTACTAAAAGAGCCCAAATTTCTAAAAATAT
Organism: Hetaerina americana; assembly: GCF_022747635.1. Taxonomy (NCBI): domain Eukaryota; kingdom Metazoa; phylum Arthropoda; class Insecta; order Odonata; family Calopterygidae; genus Hetaerina; species Hetaerina americana. Next base: position 51,050 of record NW_027287221.1, on the reverse strand, counting down.
TGCGAAAAACAACAATCTTCTGATTTAGAGTGAATGTTTGAGGTGTTTAGAAGGCATTTATTTCATTTTTAGAAAATTTAATTTTTCACATTTTTCCATGAAAAGTGCCAATACCCCCCATTGGGTTCTAGGTGAAAATCTCACTCGACACAAATCAATCAAAAATGTTTCCATGGTGTGTATTGTTCTTCATTTTCATCAAATAAACAAATAAAACCCAGAATTAATCCTGAAAGACAAGAAATGATCATAAAAGATGATTCAGCGCAAGTGTTAATGTTACTAGAAGAGCCCAAATTTCTAAAAATATTGTGAAAAACAACAATCTTCTGTTTTAGAGTGAATGTTTGAGGTGTTTAGAAGGCATTTATTTCATTTTTAGAAAATTTAATTTTTCACATTTTTCCATGAAAAGTGCCAATACCCCCCATTGGGTTCTAGGTGAAAATCTCACTCGACACAAATCAATCAAAAATGTTTCCATGGTGTGTATTGTTCTTCATTTTCATCAAATAAACAAATAAAACCCAGAATTAATCCTGAAAGACAAGAAATGATCATAAAAGATGATTCAGCGCAAGTGTTAATGTTACTAGAAGAGCCCAAATTTCTAAAAATATTGCGAAAAACAACAATCTTCTGTTTTAGAGTGAATGTTTGAGGTGTTTAGAAGGCATTTATTTCATTTTTATAAAATTTAATTTTTCACATTTTTCCATGAAAAGTGCCAATACCCCCCCCTTTGGGTTCTAGGTGAAAATACCATTCGACAAAAATCAAACAAAAATGTATCCAAGGTGTGTATTGTTGTTCATTTTCATCAAATAAACAAAATAAAACCCAGAATGTATCCTAAAAGCCAAGAAATGAGCATAAAAGATGCTTCAGCGCAAGTGTTAATGTTACTGAAAGAGCCCAAATTTCTAAAAATATTGCGAAAAACAACAATCTTCTGTTTTAGAGTGAATGTTTAGGTGTTTATAAGGAATTTATTTCATTTTTAGAAAATTTAATTTTTCACATTTTTCCATGAAAAGTGCCAATACCCCCCCTTTGGGTTCTAGGTGAAAATCTCACTCGACACAAATTAAACAAAAATGTTTCCATGGTGTGTATTGTTGTTTATTTTCATCAAATAAACAAAATAAAAACCAGAATTAATCCTGAAAGACAAGAAATGAGCATAAAAGATGCTTCAGCGCAAGTGTTAATGTTACTAAAAGAGCCCAAATTTCTAAAAATATTGCGAAAAACAACAATCTTCTGTTTTAGAGTGAATGTTTGAGGTGTTTAGAAGGCATTTATTTCATTTTTATAAAATTTAATTTTTCATATTTTTCCATGAAAAGTGCCAATACCACCCCTTTCGGTTCTAGGTGAAAATCTCACTTGACACAAATCAAACAAAAATGTTTCCATGGTGTGTATTGTTGTTCATTTTCATGAAATAAACAAAATAAAACCCAGAATTATTCTTGAAGGACAAGAAATGAGCATAAAAGTTGCTTCAGAGAAAGTGTTAATGTTACTAAAAGAGCCCAAATTTCTAAAAATATTGCGAAAAACAACAATCTTCTGATTTAGAGTGAATGTTTGAGGTGTTTAGAAGGCATTTATTTCATTTTTTGAAAATTTAATTTTTCACATTTTTCCATGAAAAGTGCCAATACCCCCCCTTTGGGTTCTAGGTGAAAATACCATTCGACACAAATCAAACAAAAATGTATCCAAGGTGTGTATTGTTGTTCATTTTCATCAAATAAACAAAATAAAACCCAGAATGTATACTGAAAGCCAAGAAATGAGCATAAAAGATGCTTCAGCGCAAGTGTTAATGTTACTGAAAGAGCCCAAATTTCTAAAAATATTGCGAAAAACAACAATCTTCTGTTTTAGAGTGAATGTTTAGGTGTTTATAAGGAATTTATTTTATTTTTAGAAAATTTAATTTTTCACATTTTTCCATGAAAAGTGCCAATACCCCCCCCTTTGGGTTCTAGGTGAAAATCTCACTCAACACAAATTAAACAAAAATGTTTCCATGGTGTGTATTGTTGTTCATTTTCATCAAATAAACAAAATAAAACCCAGAATTAATCTTGAAAGACAAGAAATGAGCATAAACGTTGCTTCAGCGAAAGTGTTAATGTTACTAGAAGAGCCCAAATTTCTAAAAATATTGCGAAAAACAACAATCTTCTGTTTTAGAGTGAATGTTTGAGGTGTTTAGAAGGCATTTATTTCATTTTTAGAAAATTTAATTTTTCACATTTTTCCATGAAAAGTGCAATACCCCTTAGGGTTCTAGGTGAAAATCTCACTCGACACAAATCAATCTAAAATGTTTCCATGGTGTGTATTGTTGTTCATTTTCATCAAATAAACAAAATAAACCCCAGAATTAATCCTGAAAGAAATGAAATGAGCATAAAAGATGCCTCAGCTCAAGTGTTAATTTTACTAAAAGAGCCCAAATTTCTAAAAATATTGCGAAAAACAACAATCTTCTGTTTTAGAGTGAATGTTTGAGGTGTTTAGAAGGCATTTATTTCATTTTTAGAAAATTTAATTTTTCACCTTTTTCCATGAAAAGTGCCAATACCCCCCCCTTTGGGTTCTAGGTGAAAATCTCACTCGACACAAATCAAACAAAAATGTTTCCATGGTGTGTATTGTTGTTCATTTTCATCAAATAAACAAAATAAAACCCAGAATTAAACTTGAAGGACAAGAAATGAGCATAAAAGTTGCTTCAGCGAAAGTGTTAATGTTACTAAAAGAGCCCAAATTTCTAAAAAATATTGCGAAAAACAACAATCTTCTGTTTTAGAGTGAATGTTTGAGGTGTTTAGAAGGCATTTATTTCATTTTTAGAAAATTTTATTTTTCACATTTTTCCATGAAAAGTGCCAATACCGCCCCTTTGGGTTCTAGGTGAAAATCTCACTTGACACAAATCAAACAAAAATGTTTCCATGGTGTGTATTGTTGTTCATTTTCATCAAATAAACAAAATAAAACCCAGAATTAATCTTGAAGGACAAGAAATGAGCATAAAAGTTGCTTCAGAGAAAGTGTTAATGTTACTAAAAGAGCCCAAATTTCTAAAAATATTGCGAAAAACAACAATCTTCTGTTTTAGAGTGAATGTTTGAGGTGTTTAGAAGGCATTTAATTCATTTTTAGAAAATTTAATTTTTCTCATTTTTCCATGAAAAGTGCCAATACCCCCCCTTTGGGTTCTAGGTGAAAATCTCACTCGACACAAATCAATCTAAAATGTTTCCATGGTGTGTATTGTTGTTTATTTTCATCAAATAAACAAAATAAAACCCAGAATTAATCCTGAAAGACAAGAAATTAGCATAAATGATGCTTCAGAGAAAGTGTTAATGTTACTAAAAGAGCCCAAATTTCTAAAAATATTGCGAAAAACAACATTCTTCTGTTTTAGAGTGAATGTTTGAGGTGTTAAGAAGGCATTTATTTCATTTTTAGAAAATTTAATTTTTCACATTTTTCCATGAAAAGTGCCAATACCCCCCCCTTTGGGTTCTAGGTGAAAATCTCACTTGCCATAAATCAAACAAAAATGTTTCCATGGTGTGTATTGTTGTTCATTTTCATCAAATAAACAAAATAAAACCCAGAATTAATCCTGAAAGAAATGAAATGAGCATAAAAGATGCCTCAGCGCAAGTGTTAATGTTACTAAAAGAGCCCAAATTTCTAAAAATATTGCGAAAAACAACAATCTTCTGTTTTAGAGTGAATGTTTGAGGTGTTTAGAAGGCATTTATTTCATTTTTAGAAAATTTAATTTTTTAAATTTTTCCATGATAAGTGCCAATACCCCCCTTTGGGTTCTAGGTGAAAATATCACTCGACACAAATCAAACAAAAATGTTTCCATGGTGTGTATTGTTGTTCATTTTCATCAAATAAACCAAATAAAATCAAGAATTAATCTTGAAGGACAAGATATGAGCATAAAAGTTGCTTCAGAGAAAGTGTTAATGTTACTAAAAGAGCCAAAATTTCTAAAAATATTGCGAAAAACAACAATCTTTTGTTTTAGAGTGTATGTTTGAGGTGTTTAGAAGGCATTTTTTTCATTTTTAGAAAATTTAATTTTTCACATTTTTCCATGAAAAGTGCCAATACCCCCCTTTTGGGTTCTAGCTGAAATTCTCACTCGACACAAATCAAACAAAAATGTATCCAAGGTGTGTATTGTTGTTCATTTTTATCAAATAAACAAAGTAAAACCCAGAATGTATCCTGAAAGACAATAAATGATCATAAAAGATGCTTCAGCCCAGGTCTTTATGTTACTAAAAGAGCCCAAATTTCTAAAAATATTGTGAAAAACAACAATCTTCTGTTTTAGAGTGAATGTTTGAGGTGTTTCGAAGGCATTTATTTCATTTTTAGAAAATTTAATTTTTCACATTTTTCCATGAAAAGTGCCAATACCCCCCCTTTGGGTTCTAGGTAAAAATCTCACTCGACACAAATCAAACAAAAATGTTTCCATGGTGTGTATTGTTGTTCATTTTCATCAAATAAACAAATAAAACCCAGAATTAATCCTGAAAGACAAGAAATGATCATAAAAGATGATTCAGCGCAAGTGTAAATGTTACTAAAAGAGCCCAAATTTCTAAAAAATATTGCGAAAAACAACAATCTTCTGTTTTAGAGTGAATGTTTGAGGTGTTTAGAAGGCATTTATTTCATTTTTAGAAAATTTAATTTTTCACATTTTTCCATGAAAAGTGCCAATACCCCCCCCCTTTGGGTTCTAGGTGAAAATCTCACTTGACATAAATCAAACAAAAATGTTTTCATGGTGTGTATTGTTGTTCATTTTCATCAAATAAACAAAATAAAACCCAGAATTAATCCTGAAAGAAATGAAATGAGCATAAAAGATGCCTCAGCGCAAGTGTTAATTTTACTAAAAGAGCCCAAATTTCTAAAAATAATGCGAAAAACAACAATCTTCTGTTTCAGAGTGAATGTTTGAGGTGTTTAGAAGGCATTTATTTCATTTTTAGAAAATTTAATTTTTCACATTTTTCCATGAAAAGTGCCAATACCCCCCCTTTGGGTTCTAGGTAAAAATCTCACTCGACACAAATCAAACAAAAATGTTTCCATGGTGTGTATTGTTGTTCATTTTCATAAAATAAACAAATAAAACCCAGAATTAATCCTTAAAGACAAGAAATGATCATAAAAGATGATTCAGCGCAAGTGTAAATGTTACTAAAAGAGCCCAAATTTCTAAAAATATTGCGAAAAACAACAATCTTCTGTTTAAGAGTGAATGTTTGAGGTGTTTAGAAGGCATTTATTTCATTTTTAGAAAATTTAATTTTTCACATTTTTCCATGAAAAGTGCCAATACCCCCCCTTTGGGTTCTGGGTGAAAATCTCACTCGACACAAATCAAACAAAAATGTATCCAAGGTGTGTATTGTTGTTCATTTTCATCAAATAACAAAATAAAACCCAGAATGTGTCCTGAAGGACAATAAATGATCATAAAAGATGCTTCAGCCCAGGTGTTAATGTTACTAAAAGAGCCCAAATTTCCAAAAGATATTGCGAAAAACAACAATCGCCTTTTTTGGAGTGAATGTTTGAGGTGTTTAGAAGGCATTTATTTCATTTTTAGAAAATTTAATTTTTCACATTTTTCCATGAAAAGTGCCAATACCCCCCTTTGGGTTCTAGGTGAAAATCTCACTTGACCCAAATCAAACAAAAATGTTTCCATGGTGTGTATTGTTGTTCATTTTCATCAAATAAACAAAATAAAACCCAGAATTAATCTTGAAGGACAAGAAATTAGCATAAAAGTTGCTTCAGCGAAAGTGTTAATGTTACTAAAAGAGCCCAAATTTCTAAAAATATTGCGAAAAACAACAATCTTCAGTTTTAGAGTGAATGTTTGAGGTGTTTAGAAGGCATTTATTTCATTTTTAGAAAATTTAATTTTTCACATTTTTCCATGAAAAGTGCCAATACCCCCCTTTTGGGTTCTAGGTGAAATTCTCACTCGACACAAATCAAACAAAAATGTATCCAAGGTGTGTATTGTTGTTCATTTTTATCAAATAAACAAAATAAAACCCAGAATGTATCCTGAAAGACAAATGATCATAAAAGATGCTTCAGCCCAGGTCTTTACTAAAAGAGCCCAAATTTCTAAAAATATTGTGAAAAACAACAATCTTCTGTTTTAGAGTGAATGTTTGAGGTGTTTAGAAGGCATTTATTTCATTTTTAGAAAATTTAATTTTTCACATTTTTCCATGAAAAGTGCCAATACCCCCCCCTTTGGGTTCGAGGTAAAAATCTCACTCGACACAAATCAAACAAAAATGTTTCCATGGTGTGTATTGTTGTTCATTTTCATCAAATAAACAAAATTAAATCAAGAATTAATCTTGAAGGACAAGATATGAGCATAAAACTTGCTGCAGAGAAAGTGTTAATGTTACTAAAAGAGCCCAAATTTCTAAAAATATTGCGAAAAACAACAATCTTTTGTTTTAGAGTGTATGTTTGAGGTGTTTAGAAGGCATTTATTTCATTTTTAGAAAATTTAATTTTTCACATTTTTCCATGAAAAGTGCCAATACCCCCCTTTTGGGTTCTAGGTGAAATTCTCACTCGACACAAATCAAACAAAAATGTATCCAAGGTGTGTATTGTTGTTCATTTTTATCAAATAAACAAAATAAAACCCAGAATGTATCCTGAAAGACAATAAATGATCATAAAAGATGCTTCAGCCCAGGTCTTAATGTTACTAAAAGAGCCCAAATTTCTAAAAATATTGTGAAAAACAACAATCTTCTGTTTTAGAGTGAATGTTTGAGGTGTTTAGGAGGCATTTATTTCATTTTTAGAAAATTTAATTTTTCACATTTTTCCATGAAAAGTGCCAATACCCCCCCCTTTGGGTTCTAGGTAAAAATCTCACTCGACACAAATCAAACAAAAATGTTTCCATGGTGTGTATTGTTGTTCATTTTCATCAAATAAACAAAATAAAACCCAGAATTAATCTTGAAGGACAAGAAATGAGCATAAAAGTTGCTTCAGAGAAAGTGTTAATGTTACTAAAAGAGCCCAAATTTCTAAAAATATTGCGAAAAACAACAATCTTCTGTTTTAGAGTGAATGTTTGAGGTGTTTAGAAGGCATTTAATTCATTTTTAGAAAATTTAATTTTTCACATTTTTCCATGAAAAGTGCCAATACCCCCCCTTTGGGTTCTAGGTGAAAATTTCACTTGACACAAATCAAACAAAAATGTTTCCATGGTGTGTATTGTTGTTCATTTTCATCAAATAAACAAAATAAAACCCAGAATTAATCCTGAAAGACATGAAATGAGCATAAAAGATGCTTCAGCGCAAGTGTTAATTTTACTAAAAGAGCCCAAATTTCTGAAAATATTGCGAAAAACAACAATCTTCTGTTTTAGAGTGAATGTTTGAGGTGTTTAGAAGGCATTTATTTAATTTTACAAAATTTAATTTTTTACATTTTTCCATGAAAAGTGCCAATAGAGTGAATGTTTGAGGTGTTTAGAAGGCATTTATTTCATTTTTAGAAAATTGCCCCCCCTTTGGGTTCTAGGTGAAAATCTCACTCGACACAAATCAAACAAAAATGTTTCCATGGTGTGTATTGTTGTTCATTTTCATCAAATAAACAAAATAAAACCCAGAATTCATCTTGAAGGACAAGAAATGAGCATAAAAGTTGCTTCAGCGCAAGTGTTAATGTTACTAAAAGAGCCCAAATTTCTAAAAATATTGCGAAAAACAACAATCTTCTGTTTTAGAGTGAATGTTTGAGGTGTGGAGAAGGCATTTATTTCATTTTTATAAAATTTAATTTTTCACATTTTTCCATGAAAAGTGCCAATACCACCCCTTTCGGTTCTAGGTGAAAATCTCACTTGTCACAAATCGAACAAAAATGTTCCCATGGTGTGTATTGTTGTTCATTTTCATCAAATAAACAAAATAAAACCCAGAATTAATCTTGAAGGACAAGAAATGAGCATAAAAGTTGCTTCAGAGAAAGTGTCAATGTTACTTAAAGAGCCCAAATTTCTAAAAATATTGCGAAAAACAACAATCTTCTGTTTTAGAGTGAATGTTTGATGTGTTTAGAAGGCATTTATTTCATTTTTATAAAATTTAATTTTTCACATTTTTCCATGAAAAGTGCCAATACCCCCCCTTTGGGTTCTAGGTGAAAATCTCACTCGACACAAATCAAACAAAAATGTATCCAAGGTGTGTATTGTTGTTCATTTTCATCAAATAAACAAAATAAAACCCAGAATGTATCCTGAAATACAATAAATGATCATAAAAGATGCTTCAGAGAGAGTGTTAATGTTACTAAAAGAGCCCAAATTTCTAAAAATATTGCGAAAAACAACAATCTTCTGTATTAGAGTGAATGTTTGAGGTGTTTAGAAGGCATTTATTTCATTTTTAGAAAATTTAATTTTTCACATTTTTCCATGAAAAGTGCCAATACCCCCACTTTGGGTTCTAGGTGAAAATCTCACTAGACACAAATCAAACAAAAATGTATCCAAGGTGTGTATTGTTGTTCATTTTCATCAAATAAACAAAATAAAACCCAGAATGAATCCTGAAAGACAAAAAAAGATCATAATAGATGCTTCAGCCCAGGTGTTAATGTTACTATAAGAGCCCAAATTTCTAAAAATATTGCAAAAAACAACAATCTTCTGTTTTAGAGTGAATGTTTGAGGTGTTTAGAAGGCATTTATTTCATTTTTATAAAATTTAATTTTTCACATTTTTCCATGAAAAGTGCCAATACCCCCCCCTTTGGGTTCTAGGTGAAAATCTCACTCGTCACAAATCAAACAAAAATGTATCCAAGGTGTGTATTGTTGTTCATTTTCATCAAATAAACAAAATAAAACCCAGAATGTATCCTGAAAGACAATAAATGATCATAAAAGATGCTTCAGCCCAGGTGTTAATGTTACTAAAAGAGCCGAAATTTCTAAAAATATTGCGAAAAACAACAATCTTCTGTTTTAGAGTGAATGTTTGAGTTGTTTAGAAGGCATTTATTTCATTTTTAGAAAATTTAATTTTTCAAATTTTTAATGAAAAGTGCCAATACCCCCCCCTTTGGGTTCTAGGTGAAAATCTCACTCGACACAAATCAAACAAAAATGTTTCCATGGTGTGTATTGTTGTTCATTTTCATCAAATAAACAAAATAAAACCCAAAATTAATCTTGAAGGACAAGAAATGAGCATAAAAGTTGCTTCAGAAAAAGTGTTAATGTTACTTAAAGAGCCCAAATTTCTAAAAATATTGCGATAAACAACAATCTTCTGTTTTAGAGTGAATGTTTGATGTGTTTAGAAGGCATTTATTTCATTTTTAGAAAATTTAATTTTTCACATTTTTCCATGAAAAGAGCCAATACCCCCCCATTTGGGTTCTAGGTGAAAATCTCACTCGACACAAATCAAACAAAAATGTTTCCATGGTGTGTATTGTTGTTCATTTTCATTAAATAAACAAAATAAAACCCAGAATTAATCTTGAAGGACAAGAAATTAGCATAAAAATTGCTTCAGAGAAAGTGTTAATGTTACTAAAAGAGCCCAAATTTCTAAAAATATTGCGAAAAACAACAATCTTCTGTTTTAGAGTGAATGTTTGATGTGTTTAGAAGGCATTTATTTCATTTTTAGAAAATTTATTTTTTCACATTTTTCCATGAAAAGTGCCAATACCCCCCCCTTTGGGTTCTAGGTGAAAATCTCACTCGACACAAATCAAACAAAAATGTATCCAAGGTGTGTATTGTTGTTCATTTTCATCAAATAAACAAAATAAAACCCAGAATTAATCTTGAAGGACAAGAAATGAGCATAAAAGTTGCTTCAGAGAAAGTGTTAATGTTACTAAAAGAGCCCAAATTTCTAAAAATATTGCGAAAAACAACAATCTTCTGTTTTAGAGTGAATGTTTGAGGTGTTTAGAAGGCATTTATTTCATTTTTAGAAAATTTAATTTTTCACATTTTTCCATGAAAAGTGCCAAAACCCCCCACTTTGGGTTCTAGGTGAAAATCTCACTCGACACAAATCAAACAGAAATGTTTCAATGGTGTGCATTGTTGTTTATTTTCATCAAATAAACAAAATAAACACCAGAATTAATCCTGAAAGACAAGAAATGAGAATAAAAGATGCTTCAGCGCAAGTGTTAATGTTACTAAAAGAGCCCAAATTTCTAAAAATATTGCGAAAAACAACAATCTTCTGTTTTAGAGTGAATGTTTGAGGTGTTTAGAAGGCATTTATTTCATTTTTAAAAAATTTAATTTTTCACATTTTTCCATGAAAAGTGCCAATACCCCCCACTTTGGGTTCTAGGTGAAAATCTCACTCGACACAAATCAAACAAAAATGTTTCCATGGTGTGTATTGTTGTTTATTTTCATCAAATAAACAAAATAAAACCCAGAATTAATCCTGAAAGACAAGAAATGAGCATAAAAGTTGCTTCAGCGCAAGTGTTAATGTTACTAAAAGAGCCCAAATTTCTAAAAATATTGCGAAAAACAACAATCTTTTGTTTTAGAGTGAATGTTTGTGGTGTTTAGAAGGCATTTATTTCATTTTTAGAAAATTTAATTTTTCACATTTTTCCATGAAAAGTGCCAATATCCCCCACTTTGGGTTCTAGGTGAAAATCTCACTCGACACAAATCAAACAAAAATGTTTCCATGGTGTGTATTGTTGTTTATTTTCATCAAATAAACAAAATAAAAACCAGAATTAATCCTGAAAGACAAGAAATGAGCATAAAAATTGCTTCAGAGAAAGTGTTAATGTTACTAAAAGAGCCCAAATCTCTAAAAATATTGCGAAAAACAACAATCTTCAGTTTTAGAGTGAATGTTTGATGTGTTTAGAAGGCATTTATTTCATTTTTATAAAATTTAATTTTTCACATTTTTCCATGAAAAGTGCCAATACCACCCCTTTGGGTTCTAGGTGAAAATCTCACTTGACACAAATCAAACAAAAATGTTTCCATGGTGTGTATTGTTGTTCATTTTCATCAAATAAACAAAATAAAACCCAGAATTAATCTTGAAGGACAAGAAATGAGCATAAAAGTTGCTTCAGAGAAAGTGTTAATGTTACTAAAAGAGCCCAAATTACTAAAAATATTGCGAAAAACAACAATCTTCTGTTTTAGAGTGAATGTTTGATGTGTTTAGAAGGCATTTATTTCATTTTTAGAAAATTTAATTTTTCACATTTTTCCATGAAAAGTGCCAATACCCCCCCTTGGGTTCTAGGTGAAAATCTCACTCGACACAAATCAAACAAAAATGTATCCAAGGTGTGTATTGTTGTTCATTTTCATCAAATAAACAAAATAAAACCCAGAATTAATCTTGAAGGACAAGAAATGAGCATAAAAGTTGCTTCAGAGAAAGTGTTAATGTTACTAAAAGAGCCCAAATTTCTAAAAATATTGCGAAAAACAACAATCTTCTGTTTTAGAGTGAATGTTTGATGTGTATAGAAGGCATTTATTTCATTTTTACAAAATTTAATTTTTCACATTTTTCCATGAAAAGTGCCAATACCCTTTGGGTTCTAGGTGAAAATCTCACTCGACACAAATCAATCAAAAATGTTTCCATGGTGTGTATTGTTGTCCATTTTCATCAAATAAACAAATAAAACCCAGAATTAATCCTGAAAGACAAGAAATGAGCATAAAAGATGATTCAGCGTTAGTGTTAATGTTACTAAAAGAGCCCAAATTTCTAAAAATATTGCGAAAAACAACAATCTTCTGTATTAGAGTGAATGTTTGAGGTGTTTAGAAGGCATTTATTTCATTTTTAGAAAATTTAATTTTTCACATTTTTCCATGAAAAGTGCCAAAACCCCCCCTTTGGGTTCTAGGTGAAAATCTCACTCGACACAAATCAAACAAAAATGTACCCAAGGTGTGTATTGTTGTTCATTTTCATCAAATAAACAAAATAAAACCCAGAATTAATCCTGAAAGACAAGAAATGATCATAAAAGATGATTCAGCGCAAGTGTAAATGTTACTAAAAGAGCCCAAATTTCTAAAAATATTGCGAAAAACAACAATCTTCTGTTTTAGAGTGAATGTTTGAGGTGTTTAAAAGGCATTTATTTCATTTTTAGAAAATTTAATTTTTCTCATTTTTCCATGAAAAGTGCCAATACCCCCCCCCCTTTGGGTTCTAGGTGAAAATATCACTCGACACAAATCAAACAAAAATGTTTCCATGGTGTGTATTGTTGTTAATTTTCAACAAATAAACAAAATAAAATCAAGAATTAATCTTGAAGGACAAGATATGAGCATAAAAGTTGCTTCAGAGAAAGTGTTAATGTTACTAAAAGAGCCCAAATTTCTAAAAATATTGCGAAAAACAACAATCTTTTGTTTTAGAGTGTATGTTTGAGGTGTTTAGAAGGCATTTATTTCATTTTTAGAAAATTTAATTTTTCACATTTTTCCATGAAAAGTGCCAATACCCCCCTTTTGGGTTCTAGCTGAAATTCTCACTCGACACAAATCAAACAAAAATGTATCCAAGGTGTGTATTGTTGTTCATTTTTATCAAATAAACAAAATAAAACCCAGAATGTATCCTGAAAGACAATAAATGATCATAAAAGATGCTTCAGCCCAGGTCTTATGGTTACTAAAAGAGCCCAAATTTCTAAAAATATTGTGAAAAACAACAATCTTCTGTTTTAGAGTGAATGTTTGAGGTGTTTCGAAGGCATTTATGTCATTTTTAGAAAATTTAATTTTTCACATTTTTCCATGAAAAGTGCCAATACCCCCCCTTTGGGTTCTAGGTAAAAATCTCACTCGGCACAAATCAAACAAAAATGTTTCCATGGTGTGTATTGGTGTTCATTTTCATCAAATAAACAAATAAAACCCAGAATTAATCCTGAAAGACAAGAAATGATCATAAAAGATGATTCAGCGCAAGTGTAAATGTTACTAAAAGAGCCCAAATTTCTAAAAATATTGCGAAAAACAACAATCTTCTGTTTTAGAGTGAATGTTTGAGGTGTTTAGAAGGCATTTATTTCATTTTTAGAAAATTTAATTTTTCACATTTTTCCATGAAAAGTGCCAATACCCCCCCCTTTGGGTTCTAGGTGAAAATCTCACTTGACATAAATCAAACAAAAATGTTTCCATGGTGTGTATTGTTGTTCATTTTCATCAAATAAACAAAATAAAACCCAGAATTAATCCTGAAAGAAATGAAATGAGCATAAAAGATGCCTCAGCGCAAGTGTTAATTTTACTAAAAGAGCCCAAATTTCTAAAAATATTGCGAAAAACAACAATCTTCTGTTTTAGAGTGAATGTTTGAGGTGTTTAGAAGGCATTTATTTCATTTTTAGAATATTTAATTTTTCACATTTTTCCATGAAAAGTGCCAATACCCCCCCTTTGGGTTCTAGGTAAAAATCTCACTTGACACAAATCAAACAAATATGTTTCCATGGTGTGTATTGTTGTTCATTTTCATAAAATAAACAAGTAAAACCCAGAATTAATCCTGAAAGACAAGAAATGATCATAAAAGATGATTCAGCGCAAGTGTAAATGTTACTAAAAGAGCCCAAATTTCTAAAAATATTGCGAAAAACAACAATCTTCTGTTTTAGAGTGAATGTTTGAGGTGTTTAGAAGGCATTTATTTCATTTTTAGAAAATTTAATTTTTCACATTTTTCCATGAAAAGTGCCAATACCCCCCCTTTGGGTTCTAGGTGAAAATACCATTCGAAACAAATCAAACAAAAATGTATCCAAGGTGTGTATTGTTGTTCATTTTCATCAAATAAACAAAATAAAACCCAGAATGTATCCTGAGAGACAATAAATGATCATAAAAGATGCTTCAGCCCAGGTGTTAATGTTACTAAAAGAGCCCAAATTTCTAAAAATATTGCGAAAAACAACAATCTTCTGTTTTAGAGTGAATGTTTGAGGTGTTTAGAAGGCATTTATTTCATTTTTAGAAAATTTAATTTTTCTCATTTTTCCATGAAAAGTGCCAATACCCCCCCTTTTGGGTTCTAGGTGAAAATCTCACTCGAAACAAATCAATCTAAAATGTTTCAATGGTGTGTATTGTTGTTTATTTTCATCAAATAAACAAAATAAAACCCAGAATTAATCCTGAAAGACAAGAAATTAGCATAAATGATGCTTCAGAGAAAGTGTTCATGTTACTAAAAGAGCCCAAATTTCTAAAAATATTGCGAAAAACAACAATCATCTGTTTTAGAGTGAATGTTTGAGGTGTTTAGAAGGCATTTATTTCATTTTTAGAAAATTTAATTTTTCACATTTTTCCATGAAAAGTGCCAATACCCCCCCTTTGGGTTCTAGGTGAAAATCTCACCTGACATAAATCAAACAAAAATGTTTCCATGGTGTGTATTGTTGTTCATTTTCATCAAATAAACAAAATACAACCCAGAATTAATCCTGAAAGAAATGAAATGAGCATAAAAGATGCCTCAGCGCAAGTGTTAATTTTACTAAAAGAGCCCAAATTTCTAAAAATATTGCGAAAAACAACAATCTTCTGTTTTAGAGTGAATGTTTGAGGTGTTTAGAAGGCATTTATTTCATTTTTAGAAAATTTAATTTTTTAAATTTTTCCATGAAAGTGCCAATACCCTCCCCCCTTTGGGTTCTAGGTGAAAATATCACTCGACACAAATCAAACAAAAATGTTTCCATGGTGTGTATTGTTGTTCATTTTCATCAAATAAACAAAATTAAATCAAGAATTAATCTTGAAGGACAAGATATGAGCATAAAAGTTGCTTCAGAGAAAGTGTTAATGTTACTAAAAGAGCCCAAATTTCTAAAAATATTGCGAAAAACAACAATCTTTTGTTTTAGAGTGTATGTTTGAGGTGTTTAGAAGGCATTTATTTCATTTTTAGAAAATTTAATTTTTCACATTTTTCCATGAAAAGTGCCAATACCCCCCTTTTGGGTTCTAAGTGAAATTCTCACTCGACACAAATCAAACAAAAATGTATCCAAGGTGTGTATTGTTGTTCATTTTTATCAAATAAACAAAATAAAACCCAGAATGTATCCTGAAAGACAATAAATGATCATAAAAGATGCTTCAACCCGGGTCTTAATGTTACTAAAAGAGCCCAAATTTCTAAAAATATTGTGAAAAACAACAATCTTCTGTTTTAGAGTGAATGTTTGAGGTGTTTAGGAGGCATTTATTTCATTTTTAGAAAATTTAATTTTTCACATTTTTCCATGAAAAGTGCCAATACCCCCCCCTTTGGGTTCTAGGTAAATATCTCACTCGACACAAATCAAACAAAAATGTTTCCATGGTGTGTATTGTTGTTCATTTTCATCAAATAAACAAAATAAAACCCAGAATTAATCTTGAAGGACAAGAAATGAGCATAAAAGTTGCTTCAGAGAAAGTGTTAATGTTACTAAAAGAGCCCAAATTTCTAAAAATATTGCGAAAAACAACAATCTTCTGTTTTAGAGTGAATGTTTGAGGTGTTTAGAAGGCATTTATTTCATTTTTAGAAAATTTAATTTTTCACATTTTTCCATGAAAAGTGCCAATACCCCCCCCTTTGGGTTCTAGGTGAAAATCTCCCTGAACACAATTCAAACAAAAATGTTTCCATGGTGTGTATTGTTGTTCATTTTCATCTAAAAAAACAAAATAAAACCCAGAATGAATCCTGAAAGACAATAAAAGATCATAAAAGATGCTTCAGCCCAAGTGTTAATGTTACTAAAAGAGCCCAAATTTCTAAAAATATTGAGAAAAACAACAATCTTCTGTTTTATAGTGAATGTTTGAGGTGTTTAGAAGGCATTTATTATATTTTTAGAAAATTTAATTTTTCACATTTTTCCGTGAAAAGTGCCAATACCCCCCCTTTGGGTTCTAGGTGAAAATCTCACTTGACACAAATCAAACAAAAATGTTTCCATGGTGTGTATTGATGTTCATTTTCATCAAATAAACAAAATAAAACCCAGAATTAATCCTGAAAGACATGAAATGAGCATAAAAGATGCTTCAGCGCAAGTGTTAATTTTACTAAAAGAGCCCAAATTTCTAAAAATATTGCGAAAAACAACAATCTTCTGTTTTAGAGTGAATGTTTGAGGTGTTTAGAAGGCATTTATTTCATTTTTAGAAAATTTTATTTTTTACATTTTTCCATGAAAAGTGCCAATAGAGTGAATGTTTGAGGTGTTAAGAAGGCATTTATTTCATTTTTAGAAAATTTAATTTTTCACATTTTTCCATGAAAAGTGCCAATACCCCCCACTTTGGGTTCTAGGTGAAAATCTCACTCGACACAAATCAAACAAAAATGTTTCCATGGTGTGTATTGTTGTTTATTTTCATCAAATAAACAAAATAAAAACCAGAATTAATCCTGAAAGACAAGAAATGAGCATAAAAGATGCTTCAGCGCAAGTGTTAATGTTACTAAAAGAGCCCAAATTTCTCAAAATATTGCGAAAAACAACAATCTTCTGTTTAGAGTAAATGTTTGAGGTGTTTAGAAGGCATTTATTTCATTTTTAGAAAATTTAATTTTTCACATTTTTCCATGAAAAGTGCCAATCCCGCCCCTTTGGGTTCTAGGTGAAAATCTCACTTGACACAAATCAAACAAAAATGTTTCCATGGTGTGTATTGTTGTTCATTTTCATCAAATAAACTAAATAAAACCCAGAATTAATCTTGAAGGACAAGAAATGAGCATAAAAGTTGCTTCAGAGAAAGTGTTAATGTTACTAAAGGAGCCCAAATTTCTAAAAATATTGCGAAAAACAACAATCTTCTGTTTTAGAGTGAATGTTTGAGGTGTTTAGAAGGCATTTAATTCATTTTTAGAAAATTTAATTTTTCACATTTTTCCATGAAAAGTGCCAATACCCCCCCCTTTGGGTTCTAGGTGAAAATTTCACTTGAACAAATCAAACAAAAATGTTTCCATGGTGTGTATTGTTGTTCATTTTCATCAAATAAACAAAATAAAACCCAGAATTAATCCTGAAAGACATGAAATAGGCATAAAAGATGCTTCAGCGCAAGTGTTAATTTTACTAAAAGAGCCCAAATTTCTGAAAATATTGCGAAAAACAACAATCTTCTGTTTTAGAGTGAATGTTTGAGGTGTTTAGAAGGCATTTATTTCATTTTTAGAAAATTTAATTTTTTACATTTTTCCATGAAAAGTGCCAATAGAGTGAATGTTTGAGGTGTTTAGAAGGCATTTATTTCATTTTTAGAAAATTGCCCCCCCTTTGGGTTCTAGGTGAAAATCTCACTCGACACAAATCAAAGAAAAATGTTTCCATGGTGTGTATTGTTGTTCATTTTCATCAAATAAACAAAATAAAACCCAGAATTAATCTTGAAGGACAAGAAATGAGCATAAAAGTTGCTTCAGAGAAAGTGTTAATGTTACTAAAAGAGCCCAAATTCCTAAAAATATTGCGAAAAACAACAATCTTCTGTTTTAGAGTGAATGTTTGAGGTGTTTAGAAGATATTTATTTCATTTTTATAAAATTTAATTTTTCACATTTTTCCATGAAAAGTGCCAATACCACCCCTTTCGGTTCTAGGTGAAAATCTCACTTGACACAAATCAAACAAAAATGTTTCCATGGTTTGTATTGTTGTTCATTTTCATCAAATAAACAAAATAAAACCCAGAATTATTCTTGAAGGACAAGAAATGAGCATAAAAGTTGCTTCAGAGAAAGTGTTAATGTTACTAAAAGAGCCCAAATTTCTAAAAATATTGCGAAAAACAACAATCTTCTGTTTTAGAGTGAATGTTTGAGGTGTTTAGAAGGCATTTATTTCATTTTTATAAAATTTAATTTTTCACATTTTTCCATGAAAAGTGCCAATACCACCCCTTTCGGTTCTAGGTGAAAATCTCACTTGACACAATTCAAACAAAAATGTTTCCATGGTGTGTATTGTTGTTCATTTTCATCAAATAAACAAAATAAAACCCAGAATTAATCTTGAAGGACAAGAAATGAGCATAAAAGTTGCTTCAGAGAAATTGTTAATGTTACTTTAAGAGCCCAAATTTCTAAAAATATTGCGAAAAACAACAATCTTCTGTTTTAGAGTGAATGTTTGATGTGTTTAGAAGGCATTTATTTCATTTTTAGAAAATTTAATATTTCACATTTTTCCATGAAAAGTGCCAATACCCCCCACTTTGGGTTCTAGGTGAAAATCTCACTCGACACAAATCAAACAAAAATGTTTCCATGGTGTGTATTGTTGTTTATTTTCATCAAATAAACAAAATAAAAACCAGAATTAATCCTGAAAGACAAGAAATGAGCATAAAAGTTGCTTCAGAGAAAGTGTTAATGTTACTAAAAGAGCCCAAATTTCTAAAAATATTGCGAAAAACAACAATCTTCTGTTTTAGAGTGAATGTTTGAGGTGTTTAGAAGGCATTTAATTCATTTTTATAAAATTTACTTTTTCACATTTTTCCATGAAAAGTGCCAATACCACCCCTTTCGGTTCTAGGTGAAAATCTCACTTGACACAAATCAAACAAAAATGTTTCCATGGTGTGTATTGTTGTTCATTTTCATCAAATAAACAAAATAAAACCCAGAATTCATCTTGAAGGACAAGAAATGAGCATAAAAGTTGCTTCAGAGAAAGTGTTAATGTTACTAAAAGAGCCCAAATTTCTAAAAATATTGCGAAAAACAACAATCTTCTGTTTTAGAGTGAATGTTTGATGTGTTTAGAAGGCATTTATTTCATTTTTAGAAAATTTAATTTTTCACATTTTCCCATGAAAAGTGCCAATACCCCCCCCTTTGGGTTCTAGGTGAAAATCTCACTCGACACAAATCAAACAAAAATGTATCCAAGGTGTGTATTGTTGTTCATTTTCATCAAATAAACAAAATAAACCCCGAATTAATCTTGAAGGACAAGAAATGAGCATAAAAGTCGCTTCAGAGAAAGTGTTAATGTTACTAAAAGAGCCCAAATTTCTAAAAATATTGCGATAAACAACAATCTTCTGTTTTAGAGTGAATGTTTGATGTGTTTAGAAGGCATTTATTTCATTTTTAGAAAATTTAATTTTTCACATTTTTCCATGAAAAGTGCCAATACCCCCCCCTTTGGGTTCTAGGTGAAAATCTCACTCGACACAAATCAAACAAAAATGTTTCCATGGTGTGTATTGTTGTTCATTTTCATCAAATAAACAAAATAAAACCCAAAATTAATCTTGAAGGACAAGAAATGAGCATAAAAGTTGCTTCAGAAAAAGTGTTAATGTTACTTAAAGAGCCCAAATTTCTAAAAATATTGCGATAAACAACAATCTTCTGTTTTAGAGTGAATGTTTGATGTGTTTAGAAGGCATTTATTTCATTTTTAGAAAATTTAATTTTTCACATTTTTCCATGAAAAGTGCCAATACCCCCCCTTTGGGTTCTAGGTGAAAATCTCACTCGACACAAATCAAACAAAAATGTATCCAAGGTGTGTATTGTTGTTCATTTTCATCAAATAAACAAAATAAAACCCAGAATGTGTCCTGAAAGACAATAAAAGATCATAAAAGATGCTTCAGCCCAAGTGTTAATGTTACTAAAAGAGCCCAAATTTCTAAAAATATTGCGAAAAACAACAATCTTCTGTTTTAGAAAGAATGTTTGAGGTGTTTAGAAGGCATTTATTTCATTTTTAGAAAATTTAATTTTTACATTTTTCCATGAAAAGTGCCAATACCCCCCTTTGGGTTCTAGGTGAAAATCTCACTCGACACAAATCAAACAAAAATGTTTCCATGGTGTGTATTGTTGTTCATTTTCATCAAATAAACAAAATAAAACCCAGAATTAATCTTGAAGGACAAGAAATGAGCATAAAAGTTGCTTCAGAGAAAGTGTTAATGTTACTAAAAGAGCCCAAATTTCTAAAAATATTGCGAAAAACAACAATCTTCTGTGTTAGAGTGAATGTTTGAGGTGTTTAGAAGGCATTTATTTCATTTTTAGAAAATTTAATTTTTCACATTTTTCCATGAAAAGTGCCAATACCCCCCACTTTGGGTTCTAGGTGAAAATCTCAATCGACACAAATCAAACAGAAATGTTTCAATGGTGTGTATTGTTGTTTATTTTCATCAAATAAAATAAATAAAAACCAGAATTAATCCTGAAAGACAAGAAATGAGCATAAAAGATGCTTCAGCGCAAGTGTTAATGTTACTAAAAGAGCCCAAATTTCTAAAAATATTGCGAAAAACAACAATCTTCTGTTTTAGAGTGAATTTTTGAGGTGTTTAGAAGGCATTTATTTCATTTTTATAAAATTTAATATTTCACATTTTTCCATGAAAAGTGCCAATACCACCCCTTTGGGTTCTAGGTGAAAATCTCACACGACACAAATCAAACAAAAATGTTTCCATGGTGTGTATTGTTGTTTATTTTCATCAAATAAACAAAATAAAAACCAGAATTAATCCTGAAAGACAAGAAATGAGCATAAAAGATGCTTCAGCGCAAGTGTTAATGTTACTAAAAGAGCCCAAATTTCTAAAAATATTGCGAAAAACAACAATCTTCTGTTTTAGAGTGAATGTTTGAGGTGTTTAGAAGGCATTTATTTCATTTTTATAAAATTTAATTTTTCACATTTTTCCATGAAAAGTGCCAATACCACCCCTTTCGGTTCTAGGTGAAAATCTCACTTGACACAAATCAAACAAAAATGTTTCCATGGTGTGTATTGTTGTTCATTTTCATCAAATAAACAAAATAAAACCCAGAATTAATATTGAAGGACAAGAAATGAGCATAAAAGTTGCTTCAGAGAAAGTGTTAATGTTACTTAAAGAGCCCAAATTTCTAAAAATATTGCGAAAAACAACAATCTTCTGTTTTAGAGTGAATGTTTGAGGTGTTTAGAAGGCATTTATTTCATTTTTAGAAAATTTAATTTTTCACATTTTTCCATGAAAAGTGCCAATACCCCCCACTTTGGGTTCTAGGTGAAAATATCACTCGACACAAATCAAACAAAAATGTTTCCATGGTGTGTATTGTTGTTTATTTTCATCAAATAAACAAAATAAAAACCAGAATTAATCCTGAAAGACAAGAAATGAGCATAAAAGATGCTTCAGCGCAAGTGTTAATGTTACTAAAAGAGCCCAAATTTCTAAAAATATTGCGAAAAACAACAATCTTCTGTTTTAGAGTGAATGTTTGAGGTGTTTAGAAGGCATTTATTTCATTTTTAGAAAATTTAATTTTTCACATTTTTCCATGAAAAGTGCCAATACCACCCCTTTCGGTTCTAGGTGAAAATCTCACTTGAATAATCAAACAAAAATGTTTCCATGGGGTGTATTGTTGTTCATTTTCATCAAATAAACAAAATAAAACCCAGAATTAATCTTGAAGGACAAGAAATGAGCATAAAAGTTGCTTCAGAGAAAGTGTTAATGTTACTAAAAGAGCCAAAATTTCTAAAAATATTGCGAAAAACAACAATCTTCTGTTTTAGAGTGAATGTTTGATGTGTTTAGAAGGCATTTATTTCATTTTTAGAAAATTTAATTTTTCACATTTTCCCATGAAAAGTGCCAATACCCCCCTTTGGGTTCTAGGTGAAAATCTCACTCGACACAAATCAAACAAAAATGTATCCAAGGTGTGTATTGTTGTTCATTTTCATCAAATAAACAAAATAAACCCCGAATTAATCTTGAAGGACAAGAAATGAGCATAAAAGTTGCTTCAGAGAAAGTGTTAATGTTACTAAAAGAGCCCAAATTTCTAAAAATATTGCGATAAACAACAATCTTCTGTTTTAGAGTGAATGTTTGATGTGTTTAGAAGGCATTTATTTCATTTTTAGAAAATTTAATTTTTCACATTTTTCCATGAAAAGTGCCAATACCCCCCCCTTTAGGTTCTAGGTGAAAATCTCACTCGACACAAATCAAACAAAAATGTTTCCATGGTGTGTATTGTTGTTCATTTTCATCAAATAAACAAAATAAAACCCAAAATTAATCTTGAAGGACAAGAAATGAGCATAAAAGTTGCTTCAGAAAAAGTGTTAATGTTACTTAAAGAGCCCAAATTTCTAAAAATATTGCGATAAACAACAATCTTCTGTTTTAGAGTGAATGTTTGATGTGTTTAGAAGGCATTTATTTCATTTTTAGAAAATTTAATTTTTCACATTTTTCCATGAAAAGTGCCAATACCCCCCCTTTGGGTTCTAGGTGAAAATCTCACTCGACACAAATCAAACAAAAATGTTTCAATGGTGTGTATTGTTGTTCATTTTCATTAAATAAACAAAATAAATCCAGAATTAATCTTGAAGGACAAGAAATGAGCATAAAAGTTGCTTCAGAGAAAGTGTTAATGTTACTAAAAGAGCCCAAATTTCTAAAAATATTGCGAAAAACAACAATCTTCTGTTTTAGAGTGAATGTTTGATGTGTTTAGAAGGCATTTATTTCATTTTTAGAAAATTTATTTTTTCACATTTTTCCATGAAAAGTGCCAATACCCCCCCCTTTGGGTTCTAGGTGAAAATCTCACTCGACACAAATCAAACAAAAATGTATCCAAGATGTGTATTGTTGTTCATTTTCATCAAATAAACAAAATAAAACCTAGAATTAATCTTGAAGGACAAGAAATGAGCATAAAAGTTGCTTCAGAGAAAGTGTTAATGTTACTAAAAGAGCCCAAATTTCTAAAAATATTGCGAAAAACAACAATCTTCTGTTTTAGAGTGAATGTTTGAGGTGTTTAGAAGGCATTTATTTCATTTTTAGAAAATTTAATTTTTCACATTTTTCCATGAAAAGTGCCAATACCCCCGACTTTGGGTTCTAGGTGAAAATCTCAATCGACACAAATCAAACAGAAATGTTTCAATGGTGTGTATTGTTGTTTATTTTCATCAAATAAAATAAATAAAAACCAGAATTAATCCTGAAAGACAAGAAATGAGCATAAAAGATGCTTCAGCGCAAGTGTTAATGTTACTAAAAGAGCCCAAATTTCTAAAAATATTGCGAAAAACAACAATCTTCTGTTTTAGAGTGAATTTTTGAGGTGTTTAGAAGGCATTTATTTCATTTTTATAAAATTTAATATTTCACATTTTTCCATGAAAAGTGCCAATACCACCCCTTTGGGTTCTAGGTGAAAATCTCACTCGACACAAATCAAACAAAAATGTTTCCATGGTGTGTATTGTTGTTTATTTTCATCAAATAAACAAAATAAAACCCAGAATTAATCCTGAAAGACAAGAAATGAGAATAAAAGTTGCTTCAGCGCAGGTGTTAATGTTACTAAAAGAGCCCAAATTTCTAAAAATAATGCGAAAAACAACAATCTTCTGTTTTAGAGTGAATGTTTGTGGTGTTTAGAAGGCATTTATTTCATTTTTAGAAAATTTAATTTTTCACATTTTTCAATGAAAAGTGCCAATACCCCCCACTTTGGGTTCTAGGTGAAAATCTCCCTCGACACAAATCAAACAAAAATGTTTCCATGGTGTGTATTGTTGTTTATTTTCATCAAATAAACAAAATAAAAACCAGAATTAATCCTGAAAGACAAGAAATGAGCATAAAAGATGCTTCAGCGCAAGTGTTAATGTTACTAAAAGAGCCCAAATTTCTAAAAATATTGCGAAAAACAACAATCTTCTGTTTTAGAGTGAATGTTTGAGGTGTTTAGAAGGCATTTATTTCATTTTTATAAAATTTACTTTTTCACATTTTTCCATGAAAAGTGCCAATACCACCCCTTTCGGTTCTAGGTGAAAATCTCACTTGACACAATTCAAACAAAAATGTTTCCATGGTGTGTATTGTTGTTCATTTTTATCAAATAAACAAAATAAAACCCAGAATTAATCTTGAAGGACAAGAAATGAGAATAAAAGTTGCTTCAGCGCAGGTGTTAATGTTACTAAAAGAGCCCAAATTTCTAAAAATATTGCGAAAAACAACAATCTTCTGTTTTAGAGTGAATGTTTGATGTGTTTAGAAGGCATTTATTTCATTTTTAGAAAATATAATTTTTCACATTTTTCCATGAAAAGTGCCAATACCCCCCACTTTGGGTTCTAGGTGAAAATCTCACTCGAAACAAATCAAACAAAAATGTTTCCATGGTGTGTATTGTTGTTCATTTTAATCAAATAAACAAAATAAAACCCAGAATTCATCTTGAAGGACAAGAAATGAGCATAAAAGTTGCTTCAGAGAAAGTGTTAATGTTACTAAAAGAGCCCAAATTTCTAAAAATATTGCGAAAAACAACAATCTTCTTTTTTAGAGTGAATGTTTGAGGTGTGGAGAAGGCATTTATTTCATTTTTATAAAATTTAATTTTTCACATTTTTCCATGAAAAGTGCCAATACCACCACTTTCGGTTCTAGGTGAAAATCTCACTTGACACAAATCGAACAAAAATGTTCCCATGGTGTGTATTGTTGTTCATTTTCATCAAATAAACAAAATAAAACCCAGAATTAATCTTGAAGGACAAGAAATGAGCATAAAAGTTGCTTCAGAGAAAGTTTTAATGTTACTAAAAGAGCCCAAATTCCTAAAAATAATGCGAAAAACAACAATCTTCTGTTTTAGAGTGAATGTTTGAGGTGTTTAGAAGGCATTTATTTCATTTTTAGAAAATTTAATTTTTCACATTTTTCCATGAAAAGTGCCAATACCCCCCACTTTGGGTTCTAGGTGAAAATCTCACTCGACACAAATCAAACAAAAATGTTTCCATGGTGTGTATTGTTGTTTATTTTCATCAAATAAACAAAATAAAAACCAGAATTAATCCTGAAAGACAAGAAATGAGCATAAAAGATGCTTCAGCGCAAGTGTTAATGTTACTAAAAGAGCCCAAATTTCTAAAAATATTGCGAAAAACAACAATCTTCTGTTTTAGAGTGAATGTTTGAGGTGTTTAGAAGGCATTTATTTCA
The DNA here is from genome assembly GCF_022747635.1 of Hetaerina americana. Lineage (NCBI taxonomy): Eukaryota > Metazoa > Arthropoda > Insecta > Odonata > Calopterygidae > Hetaerina > Hetaerina americana. The sequence goes on along the minus strand of NW_027287221.1, from coordinate 25,837 downwards.
TTTTTATAAAATTTAATTTTTCACATTTTTCCATGAAAAGTGCCAATACCACCCCTTTCGGTTCTAGGTGAAAATCTCACTTGACACAAATCAAACAAAAATGTTTCCATGGTGTGTATTGTTGTTCATTTTCATCAAATAAACAAAATAAAACCCAGAATTAATATTGAAGGACAAGAAATGAGCATAAAAGTTGCTTCAGAGAAAGTGTTTATGTTACTTAAAGAGCCCAAATTTCTAAAAATATTGCGAAAAACAACAATCTTCTGTTTTAGAGTGAATGTTTGATGTGTTTAGAAGGCATTTATTTCATTTTTAGAAAATTTAATTTTTCACATTTTTCCATGAAAAGTGCCAATACCCCCCACTTTGGGTTCTAGGTGAAAATATCACTCGACACAAATCAAACAAAAATGTTTCCATGGTGTGTATTGTTGTTTATTTTCATCAAATAAACAAAATAAAAACCAGAATTAATCCTGAAAGACAAGAAATGAGCATAAAAGATGCTTCAGCGCAAGTGTTAATGTTACTAAAAGAGCCCAAATTTCTAAAAATATTGCGAAAAACAACAATCTTCTGTTTAAGAGTGAATGTTTGAGGTGTTTAGAAGGCATTTATTTCATTTTTAGAAAATTTAATTTTTCACATTTTTCCATGAAAAGTGCCAATACCACCCCTTTCGGTTCTAGGTGAAAATCTCACTTGAATAATCAAACAAAAATGTTTCCATGGGGTGTATTGTTGTTCATTTTCATCAAATAAACAAAATAAAACCCAGAATTAATCTTGAAGGACAAGAAATGAGCATAAAAGTTGCTTCAGAGAAAGTGTTAATGTTACTAAAAGAGCCAAAATTTCTAAAAATATTGCGAAAAACAACAATCTTCTGTTTTAGAGTGAATGTTTGATGTGTTTAGAAGGCATTTATTTCATTTTTAGAAAATTTAATTTTTCACATTTTCCCATGAAAAGTGCCAATACCCCCCTTTGGGTTCTAGGTGAAAATCTCACTCGACACAAATCAAACAAAAATGTATCCAAGGTGTGTATTGTTGTTCATTTTCATCAAATAAACAAAATAAACCCCGAATTAATCTTGAAGGACAAGAAATGAGCATAAAAGTTGCTTCAGAGAAAGTGTTAATGTTACTAAAAGAGCCCAAATTTCTAAAAATATTGCGATAAACAACAATCTTCTGTTTTAGAGTGAATGTTTGATGTGTTTAGAAGGCATTTATTTCATTTTTAGAAAATTTAATTTTTACATTTTTCCATGAAAAGTGCCAATACCCCCCCCTTTGGGTTCTAGGTGAAAATCTCACTCGACACAAATCAAACAAAAATGTTTCCATGGTGTGTATTGTTGTTCATTTTCATCAAATAAACAAAATAAAACCCAAAATTAATCTTGAAGGACAAGAAATGAGCATAAAAGTTGCTTCAGAAAAAGTGTTAATGTTACTTAAAGAGCCCAAATTTCTAAAAATATTGCGATAAACAACAATCTTCTGTTTTAGAGTGAATGTTTGATGTGTTTAGAAGGCATTTATTTCATTTTTAGAAAATTTAATTTTTCACATTTTTCCATGAAAAGTGCCAATACCCCCCCTTTGGGTTCTAGGTGAAAATCTCACTCGACACAAATCAAACAAAAATGTTTCAATGGTGTGTATTGTTGTTCATTTTCATTAAATAAACAAAATAAATCCAGAATTAATCTTGAAGGACAAGAAATGAGCATAAAAGTTGCTTCAGAGAAAGTGTTAATGTTACTAAAAGAGCCCAAATTTCTAAAAATATTGCGAAAAACAACAATCTTCTGTTTTAGAGTGAATGTTTGATGTGTTTAGAAGGCATTTATTTCATTTTAAGAAAATTTATTTTTTCACATTTTTCCATGAAAAGTGCCAATACCCCCCCCTTTGGGTTCTAGGTGAAAATCTCACTCGACACAAATCAAACAAAAATGTATCCAAGATGTGTATTGTTGTTCATTTTCATCAAATAAACAAAATAAAACCTAGAATTAATCTTGAAGGACAAGAAATGAGCATAAAAGTTGCTTCAGAGAAAGTGTTAATGTTACTAAAAGAGCCCAAATTTCTAAAAATATTGCGAAAAACAACAATCTTCTGTTTTAGAGTGAATGTTTGAGGTGTTTAGAAGGCATTTATTTCATTTTTAGAAAATTTAATTTTTCACATTTTTCCATGAAAAGTGCCAATACCCCCGACTTTGGGTTCTAGGTGAAAATCTCAATCGACACAAATCAAACAGAAATGTTTCAATGGTGTGTATTGTTGTTTATTTTCATCAAATAAAATAAATAAAAACCAGAATTAATCCTGAAAGACAAGAAATGAGCATAAAAGATGCTTCAGCGCAAGTGTTAATGTTACTAAAAGAGCCCAAATTTCTAAAAATATTGCGAAAAACAACAATCTTCTGTTTTAGAGTGAATTTTTGAGGTGTTTAGAAGGCATTTATTTCATTTTTATAAAATTTAATATTTCACATTTTTCCATGAAAAGTGCCAATACCACCCCTTTGGGTTCTAGGTGAAAATCTCACTCGACACAAATCAAACAAAAATGTTTCCATGGTGTGTATTGTTGTTTATTTTCATCAAATAAACAAAATAAAACCCAGAATTAATCCTGAAAGACAAGAAATGAGCATAAAAGTTGCTTCAGCGCAGGTGTTAATGTTACTAAAAGAGCCCAAATTTCTAAAAATATTGCGAAAAACAACAATCTTCTGTTTTAGAGTGAATGTTTGTGGTGTTTAGAAGGCATTTATTTCATTTTTAGAAAATTTAATTTTTCACATTTTTCAATGAAAAGTGCCAATACCCCCCACTTTGGGTTCTAGGTGAAAATCTCCCTCGACACAAATCAAACAAAAATGTTTCCATGGTGTGTATTGTTGTTTATTTTCATCAAATAAACAAAATAAAAACCAGAATTAATCCTGAAAGACAAGAAATGAGCATAAAAGATGCTTCAGCGCAAGTGTTAATGTTACTAAAAGAGCCCAAATTTCTAAAAATATTGCGAAAAACAACAATCTTCTGTTTTAGAGTGAATGTTTGAGGTGTTTAGAAGGCATTTATTTCATTTTTATAAAATTTACTTTTTCACATTTTTCCATGAAAAGTGCCAATACCACCCCTTTCGGTTCTAGGTGAAAATCTCACTTGACACAATTCAAACAAAAATGTTTCCATGGTGTGTATTGTTGTTCATTTTTATCAAATAAACAAAATAAAACCCAGAATTAATCTTGAAGGACAAGAAATGAGCATAAAAGTTGCTTCAGAGAATGTGTTAATGTTACTTAAAGAGCCCAAATTTCTAAAAATATTGCGAAAAACAACAATCTTCTGTTTTAGAGTGAATGTTTGATGTGTTTAGAAGGCATTTATTTCATTTTTAGAAAATATAATTTTTCACATTTTTCCATGAAAAGTGACAATACCCCCCACTTTGGGTTCTAGGTGAAAATCTCACTCGACACAAATCAAACAAAAATGTTTCCATGGTGTGTATTGTTGTTCATTTTCATCAAATAAACAAAATAAAACCCAGAATTCATCTTGAAGGACAAGAAATGAGCATAAAAGTTGCTTCAGAGAAAGTGTTAATGTTACTAAAAGAGCCCAAATTTCTAAAAATATTGCGAAAAACAACAATCTTCTGTTTTAGAGTGAATGTTTGAGGTGTGGAGAAGGCATTTATTTCATTTTTATAAAATTTAATTTTTCACATTTTTCCATGAAAAGTGCCAATACCACCCCTTTCGGTTCTAGGTGAAAATCTCACTTGACACAAATCGAACAAAAATGTTCCCATGGTGTGTATTGTTGTTCATTTTCATCAAATAAACAAAATAAAACCCAGAATTAATCTTGAAGGACAAGAAATGAGCATAAAAGTTGCTTCAGAGAAAGTGTTAATGTTACTTAAAGAGCCCAAATTTCTAAAAATATTGCGGAAAACAACAATCTTCTGTTTTAGAGTGAATGTTTGAGGTGTTTAGAAGGCATTTATTTCATTTTTATAAAATTTAATTTTTCACATTTTTCCATGAAAAGTGCCAATACCCCACCCTTTGGGTTCTAGGTGAAATCTCACTCGACACAAATCAAACAAAAATGTATCCATGGTGTGTATTGTTGTTCATTTTCATCAAATAAACAAAATAAAACCCAGAATTAATCTTGAAGGACAAGAAATGAGCATAAAAGTTGCTTCAGAGAAAGTTTTAATGTTACTAAAAGAGCCCAAATTCCTAAAAATAATGCGAAAAACAACAATCTTCTGTTTTAGAGTGAATGTTTGAGGTGTTTAGAAGGCATTTATTTCATTTTTAGAAAATTTAATTTTTCACATTTTTCCATGAAAAGTGCCAATACCCCCCACTTTGGGTTCTAGGTGAAAATCTCACTCGACACAAATCAAACAGAAATGATTCAATGGTGTGTATTGTTGTTTATTTTCATCAAATAAACAAAATAAAAACCAGAATTAATCCTGAAAAACAAGAAATGAGCATAAAAGATGCTTCAGCGCAAGTGTTAATGTTACTAAAAGAGCCCAAATTTCTAAAAATATTGCGAAAAACAACAATCTTCTGTTTTAGAGTGAATGTTTGAGGTGTTTAGAAGGCATTTATTTCATTTTTATAAAATTTAATATTTCACATTTTTCCATGAAAAGTGCCAATACCACCCCTTTGGGTTCTAGGTGAAAATCTCACTCGACACAAATCAAACAAAAATGTTTCCATGGTGTGTATTGTTGTTTATTTTCATCAAATAAACAAAATAAAACCCAGAATTAATCCTGAAAGACAAGAAATGAGCATAAAAGATGCTTCAGCGCAAGTGTTAATGTTACTAAAAGAGCCCAAATTTCTAAAAATATTGCGAAAAACAACAATCTTCTGTTTTAGAGTGAATGTTTGAGGTGTTTAGAAGGCATTTATTTCATTTTTAGAAAATTTAATTTTTCACATTTTTCCATGAAAAGTGCCAATACCCCCAACTTTGGGTTCTAGGTGAAAATCTCACTCGACACAAATCAAACAAAAATGTTTCCATGGTGTGTATTGTTGTTTATTTTCATCAAATAAACAAAATAAAAACCAGAATTAATCCTGAAAGACAAGAAATGAGCATAAAAGATGCTTCAGCGCAAGTGTTAATGTTACTAAAAGAGCCCAAATTTCTAAAAATATTGCGAAAAACAACAATCTTCTGTTTTAGAGTGAATGTTTGAGGTGTTTAGAAGGCATTTATTTCATTTTTATAAAATTTAATTTTTCACTTTTTTCCATGAAAAGTGCCAATACCCCCCCCTTTGGGTTCTAGGTGAAAATCTCACTCGACACAAATCAAACAAAAATGTATCCAAGGTGTGTATTGTTGTTCATTTTCATCAAATAAACAAAATAAAACCCAGAATTAATCTTGAAGGACAAGAAATGAGCATAAAAGTTGCTTCAGAGAAAGTGTTAATGTTACTAAAAGAGCCCAAATTTCTAAAAATATTGCGAAAAACAACAATCTTCTGTTTTAGAGTGAATGTTTGATGTGTTTAGAAGGCATTTATTTCATTTTTAGAAAATTTAATTTTTCACATTTTTCCATGAAAAGTGCCAATACCCTTTGGGTTCTAGGTGAAAATCTCACTCGACACAAATCAATCAAAAATGTTTCCATGGTGTGTATTGTTGTTCATTTTCATCAAATAAACAAATAAAACCCAGAATTAATCCTGAAAGACAAGAAATGAGCATAAAAGATGATTCAGCGCAAGTGTTAATGTTACTAAAAGAGCCCAAATTTCTAAAAATATTGCGAAAAACAACAATCTTCTGTATTAGAGTGAATGTTTGAGGTGTTTAGAAGGCATTTATTTCATTTTTAGAAAATTTAATTTTTCACATGTTTCTATGAAAAGTGCCAAAACCCCCTCCTTTGGGTTCTAGGTGAAAATCTCACTCGACACAAATTAATCAAAAATGTTTCCATGGTGTGTATTGTTGTTCTTTTTCATCAAATAAACAAATAAGACCCAGAGTTAATCCTGAAATACAAGAAATGAGCATAAAAGATGCTTCAGCGCAAGTGTTAATGTTACTAAAAGAGCCCAAATTTCTAAAAATATTGCGAAAAACAACAATCTTCTGTTTTAGAGTGAATGTTTAAGGTGTTTAGAAGGCATTTATTTCATTTTTAGAAAATTTAATTTTTCACATTTTTCCATGAAAAGTGCCAATACCCCCCCTTTGGGTTCTAGGTGAAAATCTCACTCGACACAAATCAAACAAAAATGTATCCAATGTGTGTATTGTTGTTCATTTTCATCAAATAAACAAAATAAAAACCAGAATTAATCCTGAAAGACAAGAAATGAGCATAAAAGATGCTTCAGCGCAAGTGTTAATGTTACTAAAAGAGCCCAAATTTCTAAAAATATTGCGAAAAACAACAATCTTCTGTTTTAGAGTGAATGTTTGAGGTGTTTAGAAGGCATTTATTTCATTTTTAGAAAATTTAATTTTTCACATTTTTCCATGAAAAGTGCCAATACCACCCCTTTCGGTTCTAGGTGAAAATCTCACTTGAATAATCAAACAAAAATGTTTCCATGGGGTGTATTGTTGTTCATTTTCATCAAATAAACAAAATAAAACCCAGAATTAATCTTGAAGGACAAGAAATGAGCATAAAAGTTGCTTCAGAGAAAGTGTTAATGTTACTAAAAGAGCCAAAATTTCTAAAAATATTGCGAAAAACAACAATCTTCTGTTTTAGAGTGAATGTTTGATGTGTTTAGAAGGCATTTATTTCATTTTTAGAAAATTTAATTTTTCACATTTTCCCATGAAAAGTGCCAATACCCCCCTTTGGGTTCTAGGTGAAAATCTCACTCGACACAAATCAAACAAAAATGTATCCAAGGTGTGTATTGTTGTTCATTTTCATCAAATAAACAAAATAAACCCCGAATTAATCTTGAAGGACAAGAAATGAGCATAAAAGTTGCTTCAGAGAAAGTGTTAATGTTACTAAAAGAGCCCAAATTTCTAAAAATATTGCGATAAACAACAATCTTCTGTTTTAGAGTGAATGTTTGATGTGTTTAGAAGGCATTTATTTCATTTTTAGAAAATTTAATTTTTCACATTTTTCCATGAAAAGTGCCAATACCCCCCCCTTTGGGTTCTAGGTGAAAATCTCACTCGACACAAATCAAACAAAAATGTTTCCATGGTGTGTATTGTTGTTCATTTTCATCAAATAAACAAAATAAAACCCAAAATTAATCTTGAAGGACAAGAAATGAGCATAAAAGTTGCTTCAGAAAAAGTGTTAATGTTACTTAAAGAGCCCAAATTTCTAAAAATATTGCGATAAACAACAATCTTCTGTTTTAGAGTGAATGTTTGATGTGTTTAGAAGGCATTTATTTCATTTTTAGAAAATTTAATTTTTCACATTTTTCCATGAAAAGTGCCAATACCCCCCCTTTGGGTTCTAGGTGAAAATCTCACTCGACACAAATCAAACAAAAATGTTTCAATGGTGTGTATTGTTGTTCATTTTCATTAAATAAACAAAATAAATCCAGAATTAATCTTGAAGGACAAGAAATGAGCATAAAAGTTGCTTCAGAGAAAGTGTTAATGTTACTAAAAGAGCCCAAATTTCTAAAAATATTGCGAAAAACAACAATCTTCTGTTTTAGAGTGAATGTTTGATGTGTTTAGAAGGCATTTATTTCATTTTTAGAAAATTTATTTTTTCACATTTTTCCATGAAAAGTGCCAATACCCCCCCCTTTGGGTTCTAGGTGAAAATCTCACTCGACACAAATCAAACAAAAATGTATCCAAGATGTGTATTGTTGTTCATTTTCATCAAATAAACAAAATAAAACCTAGAATTAATCTTGAAGGACAAGAAATGAGCATAAAAGTTGCTTCAGAGAAAGTGTTAATGTTACTAAAAGAGCCCAAATTTCTAAAAATATTGCGAAAAACAACAATCTTCTGTTTTAGAGTGAATGTTTGAGGTGTTTAGAAGGCATTTATTTCATTTTTAGAAAATTTAATTTTTCACATTTTTCCATGAAAAGTGCCAATACCCCCGACTTTGGGTTCTAGGTGAAAATCTCAATCGACACAAATCAAACAGAAATGTTTCAATGGTGTGTATTGTTGTTTATTTTCATCAAATAAAATAAATAAAAACCAGAATTAATCCTGAAAGACAAGAAATGAGCATAAAAGATGCTTCAGCGCAAGTGTTAATGTTACTAAAAGAGCCCAAATTTCTAAAAATATTGCGAAAAACAACAATCTTCTGTTTTAGAGTGAATTTTTGAGGTGTTTAGAAGGCATTTATTTCATTTTTATAAAATTTAATATTTCACATTTTTCCATGAAAAGTGCCAATACCACCCCTTTGGGTTCTAGGTGAAAATCTCACTCGACACAAATCAAACAAAAATGTTTCCATGGTGTGTATTGTTGTTTATTTTCATCAAATAAACAAAATAAAACCCAGAATTAATCCTGAAAGACAAGAAATGAGAATAAAAGTTGCTTCAGCGCAGGTGTTAATGTTACTAAAAGAGCCCAAATTTCTAAAAATATTGCGAAAAACAACAATCTTCTGTTTTAGAGTGAATGTTTGTGGTGTTTAGAAGGCATTTATTTCATTTTTAGAAAATTTAATTTTTCACATTTTTCAATGAAAAGTGCCAATACCCCCCACTTTGGGTTCTAGGTGAAAATCTCCCTCGACACAAATCAAACAAAAATGTTTCCATGGTGTGTATTGTTGTTTATTTTCATCAAATAAACAAAATAAAAACCAGAATTAATCCTGAAAGACAAGAAATGAGCATAAAAGATGCTTCAGCGCAAGTGTTAATGTTACTAAAAGAGCCCAAATTTCTAAAAATATTGCGAAAAACAACAATCTTCTGTTTTAGAGTGAATGTTTGAGGTGTTTAGAAGGCATTTATTTCATTTTTATAAAATTTACTTTTTCACATTTTTCCATGAAAAGTGCCAATACCACCCCTTTCGGTTCTAGGTGAAAATCTCACTTGACACAATTCAAACAAAAATGTTTCCATGGTGTGTATTGTTGTTCATTTTTATCAAATAAACAAAATAAAACCCAGAATTAATCTTGAAGGACAAGAAATGAGAATAAAAGTTGCTTCAGCGCAGGTGTTAATGTTACTAAAAGAGCCCAAATTTCTAAAAATATTGCGAAAAACAACAATCTTCTGTTTTAGAGTGAATGTTTGATGTGTTTAGAAGGCATTTATTTCATTTTTAGAAAATATAATTTTTCACATTTTTCCATGAAAAGTGCCAATACCCCCCACTTTGGGTTCTAGGTGAAAATCTCACTCGAAACAAATCAAACAAAAATGTTTCCATGGTGTGTATTGTTGTTCATTTTAATCAAATAAACAAAATAAAACCCAGAATTCATCTTGAAGGACAAGAAATGAGCATAAAAGTTGCTTCAGAGAAAGTGTTAATGTTACTAAAAGAGCCCAAATTTCTAAAAATATTGCGAAAAACAACAATCTTCTGTTTTAGAGTGAATGTTTGAGGTGTGGAGAAGGCATTTATTTCATTTTTATAAAATTTAATTTTTCACATTTTTCCATGAAAAGTGCCAATACCACCACTTTCGGTTCTAGGTGAAAATCTCACTTGACACAAATCGAACAAAAATGTTCCCATGGTGTGTATTGTTGTTCATTTTCATCAAATAAACAAAATAAAACCCAGAATTAATCTTGAAGGACAAGAAATGAGCATAAAAGTTGCTTCAGAGAAAGTGTTAATGTTACTTAAAGAGCCCAAATTTCTAAAAATATTGCGAAAAACAACAATCTTCTGTTTTAGAGTGAATGTTTGAGGTGTTTAGAAGGCATTTATTTCATTTTTATAAAATTTAATTTTTCACATTTTTCCATGAAAAGTGCCAATACCCCCCCCTTTGGGTTCTAGGTGAAATCTCACTCGACACAAATCAAACAAAAATGTATCCATGGTGTGTATTGTTGTTCATTTTCATCAAATAAACAAAATAAAACCCAGAATTAATCTTGAAGGACAAGAAATGAGCATAAAAGTTGCTTCAGAGAAAGTTTTAATGTTACTAAAAGAGCCCAAATTCCTAAAAATAATGCGAAAAACAACAATCTTCTGTTTTAGAGTGAATGTTTGAGGTGTTTAGAAGGCATTTATTTCATTTTTAGAAAATTTAATTTTTCACATTTTTCCATGAAAAGTGCCAATACCCCCCACTTTGGGTTCTAGGTGAAAATCTCACTCGACACAAATCAAACAAAAATGTTTCCATGGTGTGTATTGTTGTTTATTTTCATCAAATAAACAAAATAAAAACCAGAATTAATCCTGAAAGACAAGAAATGAGCATAAAAGATGCTTCAGCGCAAGTGTTAATGTTACTAAAAGAGCCCAAATTTCTAAAAATATTGCGAAAAACAACAATCTTCTGTTTTAGAGTGAATGTTCGAGGTGTTTAGAAGGCATTTATTTCATTTTTATAAAATTTAATTTTTCACATTTTTCCATGAAAAGTGCCAATACCACCCCTTTCGGTTCTAGGTGAAAATCTCACTTGACACAAATCAAACAAAAATGTTTCCATGGTGTGTATTGTTGTTCATTTTCATCAAATAAACAAAATAAAACCCAGAATTAATATTGAAGGACAAGAAATGAGCATAAAAGTTGCTTCAGAGAAAGTGTTAATGTTACTTAAAGAGCCCAAATTTCTAAAAATATTGCGAAAAACAACAATCTTCTGTTTTAGAGTGAATGTTTGATGTGTTTAGAAGGCATTTATTTCATTTTTAGAAAATTTAATTTTTCACATTTTTCCATGAAAAGTGCCAATACCCCCCACTTTGGGTTCTAGGTGAAAATATCACTCGACACAAATCAAACAAAAATGTTTCCATGGTGTGTATTGTTGTTTATTTTCATCAAATAAACAAAATAAAAACCAGAATTAATCCTGAAAGACAAGAAATGAGCATAAAAGATGCTTCAGCGCAAGTGTTAATGTTACTAAAAGAGCCCAAATTTCTAAAAATATTGCGAAAAACAACAATCTTCTGTTTTAGAGTGAATGTTTGAGGTGTTTAGAAGGCATTTATTTCATTTTTAGAAAATTTAATTTTTCACATTTTTCCATGAAAAGTGCCAATACCACCCCTTTCGGTTCTAGGTGAAAATCTCACTTGAATAATCAAACAAAAATGTTTCCATGGGGTGTATTGTTGTTCATTTTCATCAAATAAACAAAATAAAACCCAGAATTAATCTTGAAGGACAAGAAATGAGCATAAAAGTTGCTTCAGAGAAAGTGTTAATGTTACTAAAAGAGCCAAAATTTCTAAAAATATTGCGAAAAACAACAATCTTCTGTTTTAGAGTGAATGTTTGATGTGTTTAGAAGGCATTTATTTCATTTTTAGAAAATTTAATTTTTCACATTTTCCCATGAAAAGTGCCAATACCCCCCTTTGGGTTCTAGGTGAAAATCTCACTCGACACAAATCAAACAAAAATGTATCCAAGGTGTGTATTGTTGTTCATTTTCATCAAATAAACAAAATAAACCCCGAATTAATCTTGAAGGACAAGAAATGAGCATAAAAGTTGCTTCAGAGAAAGTGTTAATGTTACTAAAAGAGCCCAAATTTCTAAAAATATTGCGATAAACAACAATCTTCTGTTTTAGAGTGAATGTTTGATGTGTTTAGAAGGCATTTATTTCATTTTTAGAAAATTTAATTTTTCACATTTTTCCATGAAAAGTGCCAATACCCCCCCCTTTGGGTTCTAGGTGAAAATCTCACTCGACACAAATCAAACAAAAATGTTTCCATGGTGTGTATTGTTGTTCATTTTCATCAAATAAACAAAATAAAACCCAAAATTAATCTTGAAGGACAAGAAATGAGCATAAAAGTTGCTTCAGAAAAAGTGTTAATGTTACTTAAAGAGCCCAAATTTCTAAAAATATTGCGATAAACAACAATCTTCTGTTTTAGAGTGAATGTTTGATGTGTTTAGAAGGCATTTATTTCATTTTTAGAAAATTTAATTTTTCACATTTTTCCATGAAAAGTGCCAATACCCCCCCTTTGGGTTCTAGGTGAAAATCTCACTCGACACAAATCAAACAAAAATGTTTCAATGGTGTGTATTGTTGTTCATTTTCATTAAATAAACAAAATAAATCCAGAATTAATCTTGAAGGACAAGAAATGAGCATAAAAGTTGCTTCAGAGAAAGTGTTAATGTTACTAAAAGAGCCCAAATTTCTAAAAATATTGCGAAAAACAACAATCTTCTGTTTTAGAGTGAATGTTTGATGTGTTTAGAAGGCATTTATTTCATTTTAAGAAAATTTATTTTTTCACATTTTTCCATGAAAAGTGCCAATACCCCCCCCTTTGGGTTCTAGGTGAAAATCTCACTCGACACAAATCAAACAAAAATGTATCCAAGATGTGTATTGTTGTTCATTTTCATCAAATAAACAAAATAAAACCTAGAATTAATCTTGAAGGACAAGAAATGAGCATAAAAGTTGCTTCAGAGAAAGTGTTAATGTTACTAAAAGAGCCCAAATTTCTAAAAATATTGCGAAAAACAACAATCTTCTGTTTTAGAGTGAATGTTTGAGGTGTTTAGAAGGCATTTATTTCATTTTTAGAAAATTTAATTTTTCACATTTTTCCATGAAAAGTGCCAATACCCCCGACTTTGGGTTCTAGGTGAAAATCTCAATCGACACAAATCAAACAGAAATGTTTCAATGGTGTGTATTGTTGTTTATTTTCATCAAATAAAATAAATAAAAACCAGAATTAATCCTGAAAGACAAGAAATGAGCATAAAAGATGCTTCAGCGCAAGTGTTAATGTTACTAAAAGAGCCCAAATTTCTAAAAATATTGCGAAAAACAACAATCTTCTGTTTTAGAGTGAATTTTTGAGGTGTTTAGAAGGCATTTATTTCATTTTTATAAAATTTAATATTTCACATTTTTCCATGAAAAGTGCCAATACCACCCCTTTGGGTTCTAGGTGAAAATCTCACTCGACACAAATCAAACAAAAATGTTTCCATGGTGTGTATTGTTGTTTATTTTCATCAAATAAACAAAATAAAACCCAGAATTAATCCTGAAAGACAAGAAATGAGCATAAAATTTGCTTCAGCGCAGGTGTTAATGTTACTAAAAGAGCCCAAATTTCTAAAAATATTGCGAAAAACAACAATCTTCTGTTTTAGAGTGAATGTTTGTGGTGTTTAGAAGGCATTTATTTCATTTTTAGAAAATTTAATTTTTCACATTTTTCAATGAAAAGTGCCAATACCCCCCACTTTGGGTTCTAGGTGAAAATCTCCCTCGACACAAATCAAACAAAAATGTTTCCATGGTGTGTATTGTTGTTTATTTTCATCAAATAAACAAAATAAAAACCAGAATTAATCCTGAAAGACAAGAAATGAGCATAAAAGATGCTTCAGCGCAAGTGTTAATGTTACTAAAAGAGCCCAAATTTCTAAAAATATTGCGAAAAACAACAATCTTCTGTTTTAGAGTGAATGTTTGAGGTGTTTAGAAGGCATTTATTTCATTTTTATAAAATTTACTTTTTCACATTTTTCCATGAAAAGTGCCAATACCACCCCTTTCGGTTCTAGGTGAAAATCTCACTTGACACAATTCAAACAAAAATGTTTCCATGGTGTGTATTGTTGTTCATTTTTATCAAATAAACAAAATAAAACCCAGAATTAATCTTGAAGGACAAGAAATGAGCATAAAAGTTGCTTCAGAGAAAGTGTTAATGTTACTAAAAGAGCCCAAATTTCTAAAAATATTGCGAAAAACAACAATCTTCTGTTTTAGAGTGAATGTTTGAGGTGTGGAGAAGGCATTTATTTCATTTTTATAAAATTTAATTTTTCACATTTTTCCATGAAAAGTGCCAATACCACCCCTTTCGGTTCTAGGTGAAAATCTCACTTGACACAAATCGAACAAAAATGTTCCCATGGTGTGTATTGTTGTTCATTTTCATCAAATAAACAAAATAAAACCCAGAATTAATCTTGAAGGACAAGAAATGAGCATAAAAGTTGCTTCAGAGAAAGTGTTAATGTTACTTAAAGAGCCCAAATTTCTAAAAATATTGCGGAAAACAACAATCTTCTGTTTTAGAGTGAATGTTTGAGGTGTTTAGAAGGCATTTTTTTCATTTTTATAAAATTTAATTTTTCACATTTTTCCATGAAAAGTGCCAATACCCCACCCTTTGGGTTCTAGGTGAAATCTCACTCGACACAAATCAAACAAAAATGTATCCATGGTGTGTATTGTTGTTCATTTTCATCAAATAAACAAAATAAAACCCAGAATTAATCTTGAAGGACAAGAAATGAGCATAAAAGTTGCTTCAGAGAAAGTTTTAATGTTACTAAAAGAGCCCAAATTCCTAAAAATAATGCGAAAAACAACAATCTTCTGTTTTAGAGTGAATGTTTGAGGTGTTTAGAAGGCATTTATTTCATTTTTAGAAAATTTAATTTTTCACATTTTTCCATGAAAAGTGCCAATACCCCCCACTTTGGGTTCTAGGTGAAAATCTCACTCGACACAAATCAAACAGAAATGTTTCAATGGTGTGTATTGTTGTTTATTTTCATCAAATAAACAAAATAAAAACCAGAATTAATCCTGAAAAACAAGAAATGAGCATAAAAGATGCTTCAGCGCAAGTGTTAATGTTACTAAAAGAGCCCAAATTTCTAAAAATATTGCGAAAAACAACAATCTTCTGTTTTAGAGTGAATGTTTGAGGTGTTTAGAAGGCATTTATTTCATTTTTATAAAATTTAATATTTCACATTTTTCCATGAAAAGTGCCAATACCACCCCTTTGGGTTCTAGGTGAAAATCTCACTCGACACAAATCAAACAAAAATGTTTCCATGGTGTGTATTGTTGTTTATTTTCATCAAATAAACAAAATAAAACCCAGAATTAATCCTGAAAGACAAGAAATGAGCATAAAAGATGCTTCAGCGCAAGTGTTAATGTTACTAAAAGAGCCCAAATTTCTAAAAATATTGCGAAAAACAACAATCTTCTGTTTTAGAGTGAATGTTTGAGGTGTTTAGAAGGCATTTATTTCATTTTTAGAAAATTTAATTTTTCACATTTTTCCATGAAAAGTGCCAATACCCCCAACTTTGGGTTCTAGGTGAAAATCTCACTCGACACAAATCAAACAAAAATGTTTCCATGGTGTGTATTGTTGTTTATTTTCATCAAATAAACAAAATAAAAACCAGAATTAATCCTGAAAGACAAGAAATGAGCATAAAAGATGCTTCAGCGCAAGTGTTAATGTTACTAAAAGAGCCCAAATTTCTAAAAATATTGCGAAAAACAACAATCTTCTGTTTTAGAGTGAATGTTTGAGGTGTTTAGAAGGCATTTATTTCATTTTTATAAAATTTAATTTTTCACTTTTTTCCATGAAAAGTGCCAATACCCCCCCCTTTGGGTTCTAGGTGAAAATCTCACTCGACACAAATCAAACAAAAATGTATCCAAGGTGTGTATTGTTTTTCATTTTCATCAAATAAACAAAATAAAACCCAGAATTAATCTTGAAGGACAAGAAATGAGCATAAAAGTTGCTTCAGAGAAAGTGTTAATGTTACTAAAAGAGCCCAAATTTCTAAAAATATTGCGAAAAACAACAATCTTCTGTTTTAGAGTGAATGTTTGATGTGTTTAGAAGGCATTTATTTCATTTTTAGAAAATTTAATTTTTCACATTTTTCCATGAAAAGTGCCAATACCCTTTGGGTTCTAGGTGAAA
The DNA here is from genome assembly GCF_022747635.1 of Hetaerina americana. Taxonomy (NCBI): domain Eukaryota; kingdom Metazoa; phylum Arthropoda; class Insecta; order Odonata; family Calopterygidae; genus Hetaerina; species Hetaerina americana. The sequence goes on along the minus strand of NW_027287221.1, from coordinate 9,854 downwards.
ATCTCACTCGACACAAATCAATCAAAAATGTTTCCATGGTGTGTATTGTTGTTCATTTTCATCAAATAAACAAATAAAACCCAGAATTAATCCTGAAAGACAAGAAATGAGCATAAAAGATGATTCAGCGCAAGTGTTAATGTTACTAAAAGAGCCCAAATTTATAAAAATATTGCGAAAAAGAACAATCTTCTGTATTAGAGTGAATGTTTGAGGTGTTTAGAAGGCATTTATTTCATTTTTAGAAAATTTAATTTTTCACATGTTTCTATGAAAAGTGCCAAAACCCCCTCCTTTGGGTTCTAGGTGAAAATCTCACTCGACACAAATTAATCAAAAATGTTTCCATGGTGTGTATTGTTGTTCTTTTTCATCAAATAAACAAATAAGACCCAGAGTTAATCCTGAAATACAAGAAATGAGCATAAAAGATGCTTCAGCGCAAGTGTTAATGTTACTAAAAGAGCCCAAATTTCTAAAAATATTGCGAAAAACAACAATCTTCTGTTTTAGAGTGAATGTTTAAGGTGTTTAGAAGGCATTTATTTCATTTTTAGAAAATTTAATTTTTCACATTTTTCCATGAAAAGTGCCAATACCCCCCCTTTGGGTTCTAGGTGAAAATCTCACTCGACACAAATCAAACAAAAATGTATCCAATGTGTGTATTGTTGTTCATTTTCATCAAATAAACAAAATAAAACCCAGAATGAATCCTGAAAGACAATAAAAGATCATAAAAGATGCTTCAGCCCAGGTGTTAATGTTACTAAAAGAGCCCAAATTTCTAAAAATATTGCGAAAAACAACAATCTTCTGTTTTAGAGTGAATGTTTGAGGTGTTTAGAAGGCATTTATTTCATTTTTAGAAAATTTAATTTTTCACATTTTTCCATGAAAAGTACCAATACCCCCCCTTTGGGTTCTAGGTGAAAATCTCACTTGACACAAATCAATCAAAAATGTTTCCATGGTGTGTATTGTTGTTTATTTTCATCAAATAAACAAAATAAAACACAGAATTAATCCTGAAAGACAAGAAATGAGCATAAAAAATGCTTCAGCGCTAGTGTTAATGTTACTAAAAGAGCCCAAATTTCTAAAAATATTGCGAAAAACAACAATCTTCTGTATTAGAGTGAATGTTTGTGGTGTTTAGAAGGCATTTATTTCATTTTTGAAATTTTAATTTTTCACATTTTTCATGAAAAGTGCCAATACCCCCCCCTTTGGGTTCTAGGTGAAAATCTCACTCGACACAAATCAAACAAAAATGTATCCAAGGTGTGTATTGTTGTTCATTTTCATCAAATAAACAAAATAAAACCCAGAATGAATCCTGAAAGACAATAAAAGATCATAAAAGATGCTTCAGCCCAGGTGTTAATGTTACTAAAAGAGCCCAAATTTCTAAAAATAATGCGAAAAACAACAATCTTCTGTTTTAGAGTGAATGTTTGAGGTGTTTAGAAGGCATTTCATTCATTTTTAGAAAATTTAATTTTTCACATTTTTCCATGAAAAGTGCCAATACCCCCCCCTTTGGGTTCTAGGTGAAAATCTCACTCGACACAAATCAAACAAAAATGTTTCCATGGTATGTATTGTTGTTCATTTTCATCAAATAAACAAAATAAAACCCAGAATTAATCTTGAAAGACAAGAAATGATCATAAAAGATGCTTCAGCCCAAGTGTTAATGTTACTAAAAGAGCCGAAATTTCTAAAAATATTGCGAAAAACAACAATCTTCTGTTTTAGAGTGAATGTTTGAGGTGTTTAGAAGGCAACATCATTTTTAGAAAATTTAATTTTTCACATTTTTCCATGAAAAGTGCCAATACCCCCCCCTTTGGGTTCTAGGTGAAAATCTCACTTGACACAAATGAAACAAAAATGTTTCCATGGTGTGTATTGTTGTTCATTTTCATCAAATAAACAAAATAAAACCCAGAATTAATCCTGAAAGACATGAAATGAGCATAAAAGATGCTTCAGCCCAAGTGTTAATGTTACTAAAAGAGCCCAAATTTCTAAAAATATTGCGAAAAACAACAATCTTCTGTTTTAGAGTGAATGTTTGAGGTGCTTAGAAGGCATTTATTTCATTTTTAGAAAATTTTATTTTTACATTTTTCCATGAAAAGTGCCAAAACCCCCCTTTGGGTTCTAGGTGAAAATCTCACTCGACACAAATAAAACAAAAATGTTTCCATGGTGTGTATTGTTGTTTATTTTCATCAAATATACAAAATAAAACCCAGAATTAATCCTGAAAGACAAGAAATTAGCATAAATGATGCTTCAGAGAAAGTGTTAATGTTACTAAAAGAGCCCAAATTTCTAAAAATATTGCGAAAAACAACAATCTTCTGTTTTAGAGTGAATGTTTGAGGTGTTTAGAAGGCATTTATTTCATTTTTAGAAAATTTAATTTTTCACATTTTTCCATGAAAAGTGCCAATACCCCCCCCTTTGGGTTCTAGGTGAAAATATCACTCGACACAAATCAAACAAAAATGTTTCCATGGTGTGTATTGTTGTTAATTTTCATCAAATAAACAAAATAAAACCCAGACTTAATCTTGAAGGACAAGATATGAGCATAAAAGTTGCTTCAGAGAAAGTGTTAATGTTACTAAAAGAGCCCAAATTTCTAAAAATATGGCGAAAAACAACAATCTTTTGTTTTAGAGTGTATGTTTGAGGTGTTTAGAAGGCATTTATTTCATTTTTAGAAAATTTAATTTTTCACATTTTTCCATGAAAAGTGCCAATACCCCCCTTTTGGGTTCTAGGTGAAATTCTCACTCGACACAAATCAAACAAAAATGTATCCAAGGTGTGTATTGTTGTTCATTTTTATCAAATAAACAAAATAAAACCCAGAATGTATCCTGAAAGACAATAAATGATCATAAAAGATGCTTCAGCCCAGGTCTTTACTAAAAGAGCCCAAATTTCTAAAAATATTGTGAAAAACAACAATCTTCTGTTTTAGAGTGAATGTTTGAGGTGTATAGTAGGCATTTATTTCATTTTTAGAAAATTTAATTTTTCACATTTTTCCATGAAAAGTGCCAATACCCCCCCCCTTTGGGTTCTAGGTAAAAATCTCACTCGACACAAATCAAACAAAAATGTTTCCATGGTGTGTATTGTTGTTCATTTTCATCAAATAAACAAAATAAAACCCAGAATTAATCTTGAAGGACAAGAAATGAGCATAAAAGTTGCTTCAGAGAATGTGTTAATGTTACTAAAAGAGCCCAAATTTCTAAAAATATTGCGAAAAACAACAATCTTCTGTTTTAGAGTGAATGTTTGAGGTGTTTAGAAGGCATTTATTTCATTTTTAGAAAATTTAATTTTTTTACATTTTTCCATGAAAAGTGCCAATACCCCCCCTTTGGGTTCTAGGTGAAAATCTCAATGGACACAAATCAAACAAAAATGTTTGCATGGTGTGTATTGTTGTTCATTTTCAACAAATATACAAAATAAAACCCAGAATTAATCCTGAAAGCATGAAATGAGCATAAAAGATGCTTCAACAAAAGTGTTAATTTTACTAAAAGAGCCCAAATTTCTAAAAATATTGCGAAAAACAACAATCTTCTGTTTTAGAGTGAATGTTTGAGGTGTTTAGAAGGCATTTATTTCATTTTTAGAAAATTTAATTTTTTACATTTTTCCATGAAAAGTCCCAATACCCCCCCTTTGGGTTCTAGGTGAAAATCTCACTCGACACTAATCAAACAAAAATGTTTCCATGGTGTGTATTGTTGTTCATTTTCATCAAATAAACAAAATAAAACCCAGAATAAATCTTGAAGGACAAGAAATGAGCATAAAAGTTGCTTCAGCGAAAGTGTTAATGTTACTAAAAGAGCCCAAATTTCTAAAAATATTGCGAAAAACAACAATCCTCTGTTTTAGATTAGAAGGCATTTATTTCATTTTTAGAAAATTTAATTTTTCACATTTTTCCATGAAAAGTGCCAATACCCCCCCCTTTGGGTTCTAGGTGAAAATCTCACTCGACACAAAGAAAACAAAAATGTATCCAAGGTGTGTATTGTTGTTCATTTTCATCAAATAAACAAAATAAAACCCAGAATGTGTCCTGAAAGACAATAAATGATCATTAAAGATGCTTCAGCCCAGGTGTTAATGTTACTAAAAGAGCCCAAATTTCTAAAAATATTGCGAAAAACAACAATCTTCTGTTTTAGAGTGAATGTTTGAGGTGTTTAGAAGGCATTTATTTCATTTTTAGAAAATTTAATTTTTCACATTTTTCCATGAAAAGTGCCAATACCCCCCTTTTGGGTTCTAGGTGAAATTCTCACTCGACACAAATCAAACAAAAATGTATCCAAGGTGTGTATTGTTGTTCATTTTTATCAAATAAACAAAATAAAACCCAGAATGTATCCTGAAAGACAATAAATGATCATAAAAGATGCTTCAGCCCAGGTCTTTACTAAAAGAGCCCAAATTTCTAAAAATATTGTGAAAAACAACAACAATCTTCTGTTTTAGAGTGAATGTTTGAGGTGTTTAGAAGGCATTTATTTCATTTTTAGAAAATTTAATTTTTCACATTTTTCCATGAAAAGTGCCAATACCCCCCCCCTTTGGGTTCTAGGTAAAAATCTCACTGGACACAAATCAAACAAAAATGTTTCCATGGTGTGTATTGTATGTTCATTTTCATCAAATAAACAAAATAAAACCCAGAATTAATCTTGAAGGACAAGAAATGAGCATAAAAGTTGCTTCAGAAAAAATGTTAATGTTACTAAAAGAGCCCAAATTTCTAAAAATATTGCGATAAACAACAATCTTCTGTTTTAGAGTGAATGTTTGATGTGTTTAGAAGGCATTTATTTCATTTTTAGAAAATTTAATTTTTCACATTTTTCCATGAAAAGTGCCAATACCCCCCCCTTTGGGTTCTAGGTGAAAATCTCACTCGACACAAATCAAACAAAAATGTTTCCATGGTGTGTATTGTTGTTCATTTTCATCAAATAAACAAAATAAAACCCAGAATTAATCTTGAAGGACAAGGAATGAGCATAACAGTTGCTTCAGAGAAAGTGTTAATGTTACTTAAAGAGCCCAAATTTCTAAAAATATTGCGATAAACAACAATCTTCTGTTTTAGAGTGAATGTTTGATGTGTTTAGAAGGCATTTATTTCATTTTTAGAAAATTTAATTTTTCACATTTTTCAATGAAAAGTGCCAATACCCCCCCCTTTGGGTTCTAGGTGAAAATCTCACTCGACAGAAATCAAACAAAAATGTTTCAATGGTGTGTATTGTTGTTCATTTTCATTAAATAAACAAAATAAAACCCAGAATTAATCTTGAAGGACAAGAAATGAGCATAAAAGTTGCTTCAGCGCTAGTGTTAATGTTACTAAAAGAGCCCAAATTTCTAAAAATATTGCGAAAAACAACAATCTTCTGTATTAGAGTGAATGTTTGTGGTGTTTAGAAGGCATTTATTTCATTTTTGAAATTTTAATTTTTCACATTTTTCATGAAAAGTGCCAATACCCCCCCCCCTTTGGGTTCTAGGTGAAAATCTCACTCGACACAAATCAAACAAAAATGTATCCAAGGTGTGTATTGTTGTTCATTTTCATCAAATAAACAAAATAAAACCCAGAATGAATCCTGAAAGACAATAAAAGATCATAAAAGATGCTTCAGCCCAGGTGTTAATGTTACTAAAAGAGCCCAAATTTCTAAAAATATTGCGAAAAACAACAATCTTCTGTTTTAGAGTGAATGTTTGAGGTGTTTAGAAGGCATTTCATTCATTTTTAGAAAATTTAATTTTTCACATTTTTCCATGAAAAGTGCCAATACCCCCCCCCTTTGGGTTCTAGGTGAAAATCTCACTCGACACAAATCAAACAAAAATGTTTCCATGGTATGTATTGTTGTTCATTTTCATCAAATAAACAAAATAAAACCCAGAATTAATCTTGAAAGACAAGAAATGATCATAAAAGATGCTTCAGCCCAAGTGTTAATGTTACTAAAAGAGCCGAAATTTCTAAAAATATTGCGAAAAACAACAATCTTCTGTTTTAGAGTGAATGTTTGAGGTGTTTAGAAGGCAACATCATTTTTAGAAAATTTAATTTTTCACATTTTTCCATGAAAAGTGCCAATACCCCCCCCCCTTTGGGTTCTAGGTGAAAATCTCACTTGACACAAATGAAACAAAAATGTTTCCATGGTGTGTATTGTTGTTCATTTTCATCAAATAAACAAAATAAAACCCAGAATTAATCCTGAAAGACATGAAATGAGCATAAAAGATGCTTCAGCCCAAGTGTTAATGTTACTAAAAGAGCCCAAATTTCTAAAAATATTGCGAAAAACAACAATCTTCTGTTTTAGAGTGAATGTTTGAGGTGCTTAGAAGGCATTTATTTCATTTTTAGAAAATTTTATTTTTACATTTTTCCATGAAAAGTGCCAAAACCCCCCTTTGGGTTCTAGGTGAAAATCTCACTCGACACAAATAAAACAAAAATGTTTCCATGGTGTGTATTGTTGTTTATTTTCATCAAATATACAAAATAAAACCCAGAATTAATCCTGAAAGACAAGAAATTAGCATAAATGATGCTTCAGAGAAAGTGTTAATGTTACTAAAAGAGCCCAAATTTCTAAAAATATTGCGAAAAACAACAATCTTCTGTTTTAGAGTGAATGTTTGAGGTGTTTAGAAGGCATTTATTTCATTTTTAGAAAATTTAATTTTTCACATTTTTCCATGAAAAGTGCCAATACCCCCCCACTTTGGGTTCTAGGTGAAAATATCACTCGACACAAATCAAACAAAAATGTTTCCATGGTGTGTATTGTTGTTAATTTTCATCAAATAAACAAAATAAAACCCAGACTTAATCTTGAAGGACAAGATATGAGCATAAAAGTTGCTTCAGAGAAAGTGTTAATGTTACTAAAAGAGCCCAAATTTCTAAAAATATGGCGAAAAACAACAATCTTTTGTTTTAGAGTGTATGTTTGAGGTGTTTAGAAGGCATTTATTTCATTTTTAGAAAATTTAATTTTTCACATTTTTCCATGAAAAGTGCCAATACCCCCCTTTTGGGTTCTAGGTGAAATTCTCACTCGACACAAATCAAACAAAAATGTATCCAAGGTGTGTATTGTTGTTCATTTTTATCAAATAAACAAAATAAAACCCAGAATGTATCCTGAAAGACAATAAATGATCATAAAAGATGCTTCAGCCCAGGTCTTTACTAAAAGAGCCCAAATTTCTAAAAATATTGTGAAAAACAACAATCTTCTGTTTTAGAGTGAATGTTTGAGGTGTATAGTAGGCATTTATTTCATTTTTAGAAAATTTAATTTTTCACATTTTTCCATGAAAAGTGCCAATACCCCCCCCTTTGGGTTCTAGGTAAAAATCTCACTCGACACAAATCAAACAAAAATGTTTCCATGGTGTGTATTGTTGTTCATTTTCATCAAATAAACAAAATAAAACCCAGAATTAATCTTGAAGGACAAGAAATGAGCATAAAAGTTGCTTCAGAGAATGTGTTAATGTTACTAAAAGAGCCCAAATTTCTAAAAATATTGCGAAAAACAACAATCTTCTGTTTTAGAGTGAATGTTTGAGGTGTTTAGAAGGCATTTATTTCATTTTTAGAAAATTTAATTTTTTTACATTTTTCCATGAAAAGTGCCAATACCCCCCCCTTTGGGTTCTAGGTGAAAATCTCAATGGACACAAATCAAACAAAAATGTTTGCATGGTGTGTATTGTTGTTCATTTTCAACAAATATACAAAATAAAACCCAGAATTAATCCTGAAAGCATGAAATGAGCATAAAAGATGCTTCAACAAAAGTGTTAATTTTACTAAAAGAGCCCAAATTTCTAAAAATATTGCGAAAAACAACAATCTTCTGTTTTAGAGTGAATGTTTGAGGTGTTTAGAAGGCATTTATTTCATTTTTAGAAAATTTAATTTTTCACATTTTTCCATGAAAAGTGCCAATACCCCCCTTTTGGGTTCTAGGTGAAATTCTCACTCGACACAAATCAAACAAAAATGTATCCAAGGTGTGTATTGTTGTTCATTTTTATCAAATAAACAAAATAAAACCCAGAATGTATCCTGAAAGACAATAAATGATCATAAAAGATGCTTCAGCCCAGGTCTTTACTAAAAGAGCCCAAATTTCTAAAAATATTGTGAAAAACAACAACAATCTTCTGTTTTAGAGTGAATGTTTGAGGTGTTTAGAAGGCATTTATTTCATTTTTAGAAAATTTAATTTTTCACATTTTTCCATGAAAAGTGCCAATACCCCCCCCTTTGGGTTCTAGGTAAAAATCTCACTGGACACAAATCAAACAAAAATGTTTCCATGGTGTGTATTGTTGTTCATTTTCATCAAATAAACAAAATAAAACCCAGAATTAATCTTGAAGGACAAGAAATGAGCATAAAAGTTGCTTCAGAAAAAATGTTAATGTTACTAAAAGAGCCCCAAATTTCTAAAAATATTGCGATAAACAACAATCTTCTGTTTTAGAGTGAATGTTTGATGTGTTTAGAAGGCATTTATTTCATTTTTAGAAAATTTAATTTTTCACATTTTTCCATGAAAAGTGCCAATACCCCCCCCTTTGGGTTCTAGGTGAAAATCTCACTCGACACAAATCAAACAAAAATGTTTCCATGGTGTGTATTGTTGTTCATTTTCATCAAATAAACAAAATAAAACCCAGAATTAATCTTGAAGGACAAGGAATGAGCATAACAGTTGCTTCAGAGAAAGTGTTAATGTTACTTAAAGAGCCCAAATTTCTAAAAATATTGCGATAAACAACAATCTTCTGTTTTAGAGTGAATGTTTGATGTGTTTAGAAGGCATTTATTTCATTTTTAGAAAATTTAATTTTTCACATTTTTCAATGAAAAGTGCCAATACCCCCCCCTTTGGGTTCTAGGTGAAAATCTCACTCGACAGAAATCAAACAAAAATGTTTCAATGGTGTGTATTGTTGTTCATTTTCATTAAATAAACAAAATAAAACCCAGAATTAATCTTGAAGGACAAGAAATGAGCATAAAAGTTGCTTCAGCGCTAGTGTTAATGTTACTAAAAGAGCCCAAATTTCTAAAAATATTGCGAAAAACAACAATCTTCTGTATTAGAGTGAATGTTTGTGGTGTTTAGAAGGCATTTATTTCATTTTTGAAATTTTAATTTTTCACATTTTTCATGAAAAGTGCCAATACCCCCCCCCTTTGGGTTCTAGGTGAAAATCTCACTCGACACAAATCAAACAAAAATGTATCCAAGGTGTGTATTGTTGTTCATTTTTCATCAAATAAACAAAATAAAACCCAGAATGAATCCTGAAAGACAATAAAAGATCATAAAAGATGCTTCAGCCCAGGTGTTAATGTTACTAAAAGAGCCCAAATTTCTAAAAATATTGCGAAAAACAACAATCTTCTGTTTTAGAGTGAATGTTTGAGGTGTTTAGAAGGCATTTCATTCATTTTTAGAAAATTTAATTTTTCACATTTTTCCATGAAAAGTGCCAATACCCCCCCCCTTTGGGTTCTAGGTGAAAATCTCACTCGACACAAATCAAACAAAAATGTTTCCATGGTATGTATTGTTGTTCATTTTCATCAAATAAACAAAATAAAACCCAGAATTAATCTTGAAAGACAAGAAATGATCATAAAAGATGCTTCAGCCCCAAGTGTTAATGTTACTAAAAGAGCCGAAATTTCTAAAAATATTGCGAAAAACAACAATCTTCTG